>NC_141036.1:37105000-37342500 GCF_052040795.2 Danio rerio | reverse complement strand
CCATCTTGCCTTAACACACCTGCAGGGATGTTTCTAGAAAGCCTAGTAAGTGCTTAAATAGCAGACACCTGGAGTGTGTCTGATTGTGGTTGGAACTAAACTTTGCAGGACACCGGCCCTCCAGGACTGAGTTTGGACACCCCTGGACTTAATCTACACATAGGAACCTGATAAAAATGCTTATTTTAAAAGAAAGTTTCAGATGGCATTTAGAGGTTTTTGCATCTGAACTCTTCATTTGTCCTCATAAACCTTCTTTGTTAAGCTGCTTTGACACAATCCTCATTGTAAAGCACTATATAAATAAACATGAATTGAATAGAATTGAAAAAAATGTGTCTCCACTAAACAATCTTAAAATTCTGCGTTATATGAAAAGATAAGTGGGTGACTAAAGAGCCACATACACTGCATTTATTTGTTCATTCATTCATTTTCCTTCAGGGTAATCCCTTATGTATCTATGTAACTGTTTCAGAATGTTTTATGCAGCAGAAGCCCTTCTAGCCACAACCCAGTACTGGGAAACACCCATACACTTTCGCATTCACACACACACACACACACACACACACACACACACACACACACACACACACACACACACACACACACACACACACTTCTAGACTGAGTCTTGTTAATCTGTAACACCATGAAGTGTAAAGCCTGGTTTATACTTCTGCGTCAAGTGATTGGCGTGATCTACGCACAATCCTTGCGCGTAGTCGTGCATTTATACTTCTGTTATGCACACTGTTTCTGTTGCTCTGCAATACACTTCCGAAACGCTAGCTGGCAGTAGGTGTTTATGTTTCTCTGTGTCGAGTTTCTTTGCTGGTGTTTTGTTTTTTCTGAACGCTTCCTTAAATGTACAAGTGGCTCAAATTTGCTCATTTTGAGGCGGGAACCGGCGGAGGTGCAACAACTTTAATGAAAAGGCAAACACAAAACAACAGTCTCCATCCAGAGCTCCTTCACGAGACACCACACTTGTAAACACCCGCTGCATCAGGCTCACGCGGCTCTCACCTCCGCCCATATTCATCAGCGCTACCAAGCCGACCAATCAAAGAGCTTGCGCTACGCGTTGCATTTTTTGGCCACGGCGAAGGGCTATAAATGCAGAAGTATAAATCAGCCTTAATCCTGTCTAGTCTTCCTGTGTTTTAATCCTTGCTTGTTTTTTTTTCATCATTGATTCTCTGCTGCCTGCACTGACCGTTTGCCTGTGACTTTGACTACGCTTCTGGATTACCCCTATGATACTGTTTGTACCTGTTTGACTGTTGCCTGCCTGACAATTCTCAGTTTAATAAACTGCACGTGGATCCCCAACTTCATTGTCCAGCATCCTACGGTTACAACTGCTTTGTCTACCTAAAATAAATTCTGGATATTAGCTTGTCAGATAATCAGAAATTTGACATTTTGTAAGTATATGTTTACATTTTTATTTGTTGTTTTAATGACATTTTTAATATCTTTATTGTGTTTTTAAAATGTAAATGCCACCAATGGTTAATTCTTTCAATATTTAGCATTATACTAGCTTACACATGTAGGACAAAAAGCCATTAAAACTTTATTTCCAATAGATGTTGAAAGAGAAGTTAGGAAGTGGAAATAAGATCAGGACATGCCACAGGCCAGACTCAAACTTCACGAGTCAAACTTTACCCCCTGGCTAAGGTTATTTTATTTAAATTAGCAGACATCTTATCTTTTATTAAATTATCAAGATGTAATTAGTTTTAATGGATGCTAAATAAAATTTCAAGCCCTCACAGCCAAGAGCAATTCAAGGCCAGGTAATTGAAGTCAATCCTTTCAGATACTCCGTACGTGATCAGACTCATGACCTGTTATCAAGCACAATCCGGACGCTGTTTTTTTATTCTTCATTTCCTTTATATGTGCACCCCTTTCTTTTATCATTACAAAAATGGTCTGTCATCATCTTTCTTTGAAACAATTACAAGCCTGTCCAGCTGTCTCTTTTCATTAGAGCACTGGGGAAAATCAGAACAACTAGACAAAAAACTAAATGAGAAACCACAAAAGAAGAAAGTTTAAACACAACACAGAGAGAATGACCTATAGATGAGAAGGCTAGATGAAACAAAGTGTTCCATGTAACACCGAAGAAAATCCCTTTAAAAAACATGAATTGCAGGACTTGGTAATTTGAGACTTTGTGGTTGTCAAGCCAACTATTCAGAAACTCACACTCTATAGGAGAATATCTATTAAAAGAATTAAAGAACTAGTCAAAGAAGAGTTACAAAATCACTAAAACTTAATGAAAATAAGAAAGAGAGAAAGACAGAGACAGGTCGTGAAATCTACATGTCAGAGCAGAGCTGATTAAATTCACGGTGTTCCAAATATGTTCAATAAGGACCATCTGATTCTAGGGGTATTTTATGGTGTAATAAAAACAAGCACATAAAACTTTTTCTGGAGATTTTTTTTATATTATCTAAGCTATTATCTAAGCCACATGCCTACTCTCACCAGTCACTTTAATAGGTACACCTGTCTAACTGCTTGGTAACGCAAATTTCTATCCAGCATTTACACATGTAGACATGGTCAAGAAGATGGGGAAGAAAGGTGATTTAAGTAACGTGGCATGGTTGTTGGTGCCAGACGTGCTTGTCTGAGTATTTCAGAAACTGCTGATCTACTGGTATTTTCTTGCACAACCATCTCTAGGGTGTACAGAGAATGGTCCGAAACAAAGAAAATATCCAGTGAGCTGCAGTTCTGTGGGCACAAATGCCTTGTTGATGCCAGAGGTCAGAGGAGAATGGCCAGACTGGTTCACGCTGATAGAAAGGCAACAGTAACTCAAATAACCACTGGTTACAACCGAGGTATGCAGAGGAGCATCTCTGAACACACAACACATCCAACCTTGAGACAGATAGGCTATAGCTGCAGAAGACCACACTGGGTGCCACTCCTGTCGGCTAAGAACAGGAAACTGAGGCTACAATTCACACAGGCTCACCAAAATTGGACTACAGAAGATTAGGAAAACGTTGCCTGCTCTGATGAGTCTTAATTTCTGCTGCAACATTCGGATGGTAGGCTCAGAATTTGGTGTCAACAACATGAAGCATGGATCATCCTGCCTTGTATCCACAGTTCAGGCTGGTGGTGGTGGTGTAATGTTGTGGGGGGTATTTTCTTGGCACACTTTGGGCCCATTGGAACCAACTGAGCATCCTGTCAACGCCACAGCCTATGCCCATTCCTTTTTGACCACAGTGTTCCCATCTTCTGATGGCTATTTCCAGTAGGATAGCAAACCATGTAATAAAGCACGAATCCTCTCTGGTTTCTTGAACATGAAAATGATTTCACTGAACATAAATGGCCTCCACGGTCACCAGATCTCAACCCAATAGAGCACCTTTGGGATGTGGTGTAACGGAAGATTCCCATCAAGGAAGTGCAGCCAACAAATCTGCAGCAACTGTGTGATACATGTGCTATCATGTAAATATGGACCAAAATCTCTGAGGAATATTTCCAGTATCTTGTTGAATCTATGCCATGAAGAATTAAAGCAGTTTTGAAGGCAAGAGAGAGAGTCCTACCTAGTACTAGTCAGGTGTACCTTATAAAGTGGCCTATAAGTGTATGTAGATATCAGAGTTCAATTTAACGTATTGAATCAATGAAGTATGGCACCTTTAATACATCAGCCTCACTTAAGAAAACTTGCCTAGTACACTTCAATCAGTTGTAGCCTATTTTCTGTATTTTTATATTAAAAATCTCTATGGTGAGTTCACAACTTTTAAAGGGATAGTTATTATACAGTATATCATTTATTATATATAATTTACTCACTCTCCACTTGTTCCAAACCAGTTTGAGTTTTTATCTATTTTTTTTTTTTTTGCTGTTGAACACAAAACACATTTTGAAAAATGTTAGAAACCAGTAGCCATAAATTTCCATACTATATACGTTTCCTCCTATGAATGTCAATGGCTACCGGATTCTAACATTCTTCAAAATATTTTTTTATAGCAAACTGAGGGTGAGTGAATACATTTTCGGTGAACTATACCATTAACTTAGTCAGTCAGTCCAAGATAATTTAATTCTTTGCTTCTATAGCCTTGATCTAAGAATCAGTCAAAGATAATTTAATTTACCCAAACACAACTTAAACAATCCACACAGCCCAAATTCACAGGCATAACTGGAGCCCTTTTAATTTCATAACCATCATCAGAGAGGTTTGTCAGTATGTACATACTAAGCTCAAGGCAAATAATCAAAATTATTAATAATGAATATAAACTTATTTAAGATATTCTAATCTACCATTAAACTGCATCATAAATGACATATGTTTTTTCTAAAAATTCTGAAATATTTTTCCTTTGGCATTTTTGTATTAACGAAGGAAAAGAAATATGATCAAGCACACAACCAAGTGAATGCTTTCAAAAGATCCCTGATGTTTTAGCTGATGCAGTTTATTGGTATATAATGAGACTTACTTAGACATTAAAATGACTATCAGTGGAGCAATCCATCATTAAAATTCTGTAACCCAAGCTCATTGGAAAAACGTGTCTCATTGCTACACGTTTACAAAACGTTACATATGTTGCTCTATTAACACTTTTTTACACATTTAAGATGATAAATCTGCTATATTTTTGGTAAATTTAAAATATATTACTTAAAGGTCCCGTGAAGTGCTTTGATGTAATCTCAACTGAAAAATAAAGAGAGGGTGGGACCTGGAGTAGCTCCTCCCCTTTTTAAAAATTAGCCAATAGCATTTTATTTTAATCACAGCTCTGCCAGGGAGAGTGGTTAAGCTTAAGCGCATCAAATGAGAAGTGTCTTGAGGAGGGTGGGACATGTCAGACATTAGAGAGCATTTGATTGGTCAAGCTTGATGTGATACTGAAGTATTGAACATTGATCCATTTGGACGGAAGTGACAAACTACAAACTTTACATGTTTATATCAGTTTTATATCTCTTAAGCATGAATTTTGTCACTGTTTGGGAGCACACCAACATATAGATGTCCCTAAAAACATCTGTCCATGACTGAAACATCTATTTTTTTATTATTATTTCATGGGACCTTTAAGGTGCAATTTGTTTCAGCATGTACCCATCTACAAGTAGGCAGCACCTGTCAGACACAGTGAACCACTGAAACCCAACCAATAGTGTTTTCACAAACAGTGTATTTCACAATTAGTGTATTTTAACCATGTCAATTTACCGTGATTTTACCTCTTTTGTAGAAGCGTGCTTTACCAGATTCAAAGCCAAAAATACAACACTGTACAAAGTGAGCTACCGAGCAAACAGACCGCGCCAGAAAGGTTGTCCATATGGAGATAGATAGGTGAAGTAAATACATTCAATTACCAGTCAGGTTGTTTTATGGCATTTATTTGGTGTAGTGCTAAGAACTGCACAAAAATAATTATTTATTTTTCCATAATAAGTCCCTATAAATATCATTGACGTGAAAGGGAACAAACCTATGGTGTCATACTGTCCCAGAGTATTTATGTAACCTATAAACTGCAGTCAAGCTAAAGTTTAAGTCAGTTTTTTGTGTTTCTTAAAAATGTAGGCTGAAGCACATTTCAAATGATCCTGTAATGCTCCATATTGAAAGCCTAAACATATCAATAAAGTTGCATCTTCTCTACAAACAAAAAAGAAAACATCCAATGAACTTGAACTCGAAGTTATACCTTTACAAGACAAACAAACTAAAATATAATGCACTGTTCTTCTATAAGCCTGATTACACAAGGCTCTTGACTGTTGATGCATTAGTGCTCAAGGCTCATTGCGACACAGTATCAGCATTGCTCCTCAGGGGCTACATTGTGCTGAGAGCTTAATTCGACACCATTCATTCACATCCTTCTTACATACAAGTTAAGTCATTCACATGCCCACCCACAGGGAGGCCATCCATGTGAAAAACTGCACATCCTTAAGAAAACAAAAAGACAGAAAGGAGGTAGACTTAAGAGCCCAAAAAGTCCTTCCCTTTTTCTGTGAGCAATAACTGTGACCAATCTACTAGCTCACCATGAAATGGCCAAAAACTGCAACCAAGTGCAAAAATCACAGTGATTTTAAATCCAATGAGTCTCTCAAAATGAGATTAAGCTCAATACTTTTTAGACATTAAAAAGTTAGATGTCTCTACCGTAAATAGTTTTTTTACACATGGATCATTTCTGTCCTATTTTAAAGGCTTAATATTATGTAAACAGATTTGTCAATGCTCAATAATCAATAGTAATATGACAGCATGTAGTAGCTTGACCTTGAATTGGTATTCTTGAGCATGTGTCAAACTAGAGCTGCCCATCACTATATGGCCTCAGGTCTGGCATAATTTATTTAGCCGTATTCTTTAATTCACAAGAGAGAAACAACAAAAAAACAAAGTAAAAAATTTGACACCAAAAGGAGGATTAAACAGCTACACATTCCTGTACTGAACATCATAGCATACCATACAGTATGTGATGCTGGGATTTAAGCAAGCTTATTTTGTAATGTGTATTGCATACTCTCTTCTGACAAGGTTTGTCAATTCATATTATATTTTATACAGAAGTTCTAATCGATAACGGCTGAGGAGTGATTAAAAAATGTGAAGAGGATCTACAGCTAAATGAATGAGATTGTGATATATTTAATGATATAGTTAATTTTGAGGATCTTTAAGGTACAGCACTGCAATATCTTTCTTTGTGCCAATGAAAACAAATAGTAAAAGCCACTGTTGTGGGTTTTAGAGCAACACTGAGTGAACTGCCTGGAACCAATTGACTAAGTAAATGAGAGTCAATTCATTCATTTATAAATGAACTGGCAGCTACATCAGACAAAGTAGGCCGAAAAAAACAATATGTGTCCAAATTTACAGTAATTGAAAAACAGCATGTAAAAATACAATACCTGAATACACTGTTTATGAAAATAAAGATATAACACATAAGGAAGTACAAAAAAAGTAGAAAAAATAAATTTACAGAGGTTATCAAAAAAAAAAAAAAACCTGCTGATTATTTGGCCTCATGTACACTTTATATATAAGATATGCAGCTTACGTTTCCATAAATAAAATAATTAAATAAATTCAGTGTGGCATGGTGGCTCAAAGGTTACCACTGTCGCCTCACAGCAAAAAGGTTGCTGGTTCAAGTTCTGGCTAGTGTGTGTGTGTGTGTGTGTGTGTGTGTGTGTGTGTGTGTGTGTGTGTGTGTGTGTGTGTGCGTGCGTGCGTGTGTGTGTGTGTCCTGTATATAGTCTAGGTAATCATGGAAAAGTGTCCAGATTGGGTAGCTTTATTTTGATGGTCCATTTGAGTATTAGTAGAGGGTTTGCTAAATATCTGCTGATACTTCAACATACATTTATCTAACTATAAGAAACTTTGCAAGTACATGTCAACTTAAACTAACCCTGACCCCAACCTAACAAAATTAGTTGACATGTAAATGGAATGTAACTTAAATTCAACAAATGGACCATCAAAATAAAATGTGACCTTGGATTGTTGTCATCTGTAGTGGGAGTTGATTTGCGCAAAGCACCCTGGTAGCTGATGTTCATGTGGTATCATGTGTAGCTCTTCAGTGATCTGCAAACACAAATCCTCGAATCTTTATTTTGCTCAATATCACATTACACTTGAGTACCTTTAGATTCTGCATCCAATTTTTCTCTAAAAAAGTCTTTTGATTAAAAATAAATAAAAAATAAAAACTATATGAATGAGATACAGCATTGTAATTCTTTCCAGAAAAGCCAAGTGCCTGGAGGGCAGATTTATGGGCTTAACAATCTACTAACCTGTGTTAATGCGGTAAATAAAACATGGAAAAACTTTTCCAAAAAAAAAAAGACCAAAAAATATTTTTTTTTACATTATTGTGATGGGGCCATTTAGACACAAAGCAAAGTTGGGAGAGGGACGGAAGATGGGATTGGGAAATATTCGTGAGACAGGGCTCAAATTGGGGCAACAAGATTTCACAGAAATCCTAATTAATTACATTGTACGTGTGTGTGTCTGCCTCTGCAGAAGTAAAAAGCTTTGTTTTTCATAAAAAGTACATTCTTGACTATTTCTGTTATTTCAGATAAAAATAGATTGATAAAATATGTGTCGACCATGGGGTTGGGTAGATAAACGATGCCATCGTCCATCGCCGATAGACATCACAATGTTAAGCTGGCATCGTGATCCTCCACCCCGCCCCAGTCGCAGTAGCAACCTGCATGCGAAAAATACCAACTTAGGCCACGTTTACACTAATATGTCTTAGTTTTAAAATAGCATTTCAGAATGATCCACGTCTACACTGGCGTTTCACCTAGCATTTCTAAAAAGATCTTCGTCCACACTTTACCACTGAAAACACACATCACATGACCAAACACACACACACACACCCCAGAGACAGTTTATTAAGGATGTACCACTGGATCGCGTCTCACAATAGTTGTTAAACGTGAAATTTAATTAATTTGTCATTTCTAACGACTCTTCGGTCTTTTAAATCTGTCAGGTAACGTGTCACAACGTCAGTACACTGCTTCAATCTTTTGCTTTCACGCTTGTACTTAATCATTTTAGTGAAAATCTCAGATACTGTTGGTAGGTTCCTGTTGGTTGTGCACCTTTTTACCAACCAAGTTTGTCGATGCCATTATAACGACACAGATCACTCTGCCTATTCATTTAACTTGTGTGTAACTTCTTTGTTTTCCCATAACCAAATCAGAAATAAATAAAAGCCCATGCAGGTTAGGTAGTTGAACCAGTAGGCTACAAATAATTAATTTGTTATTTATTAATTATTCATAAATAATTAATTTGCCGCCATTTACAACAACGATGCATCGTCTATGGCAATGTTTAACATTAGACATTTTATGATGCCAAATTTCAGTCTCCCAACAAAGTTTTGACCTTGGTGAAAAGACCAACTTACACCGCAGAAATGTCTACAGTTTTACAAGCAATACTTCAATTGTTGTAAAAAGAAATGCCAGACAGTGTTAATTTCTTGGTTTGTCCACTGAAAAAAACAAAATGTCTCCTGAACTGCAATGGTGCTGTATGTCAGTGGACTGCCCATGAGGCTTTTGGCGCTTATGAAAAATTTGTAATCTTATCGTGTACAATAACACCAGTGTAATCAGACTGTGATCAGCTGCTTAATTCAAATAAGCTTTCCCAGCATGTAAGTCCAGCAGCATTTATCTCTCCACTGTACTGCATGGGGCTGCTGCGTCACACAATAAACGAGATGTGTTACCATGGAAATATAAAAGCTGTGTGTTTTAAATAATGGTCTCATTAAAAAAAACTCACATAAGGGGATCAGCTGAAGTATTTTGACCTTACAGATGAATAATGTTAAATTAACTAGGTAACATTCCATTTACAATCAAAAACACAGTTCTTTGGAGCCATTCTCCAGCAAGTCCTGTGGAGTGCTGCAGTGACTGCCTTATTCTGGGTGAAGCACATTGATGGATGTGTGCTTGAGTTCCACCCTTAATGACATCAGCTCTGGATTTGAAAAAATAAACTTTTGACAAAAAGACTGTCAAAAGGGAATATCGTTTTTTAGCACTTTGTCTACGATTTGCATGAGAACCCAACTCTTTAACAGTGTAAGTAAACCTCTCTTTGTCCCATGTGTTGGTTTAACAATTTATGTTTTCCAAAGTTATTTATCCTTAAAGTTATATGATTGTTTTTGACAATCAACCGTATGTGGATTGAAATATCTATCTATTCAATCTGTTCAAGAAACAAAGGCGTTTAATGCAAGACCCAAAATCCGATCAAACTTGGACTTACATACAGTTACAAACAGGGCAATTTGCTGGATGAGCATGTTCTTAAATGTTGCGCTTGTTATTTGGGAATAATTAACTGCTAGTTGGTGCGACTCCAACAAATTATACAAGAGAACCATATAATAATTTATATTATCACAAGCAAACAATGCATCTGTCAATTTAACACTGTTCATTTGTTTTATTTTAATGCATTTTATTTCAAATGAAATGACAGAAAATGAAAGATGGAGCTCTACTGACTACAGTATATTCGATCTTGCATTGATGTTTAAACAACCATGAGCAGCTGTTTTTACCATGTGTCACTTTAGCATTGTTTATTATCATTATGGCTTTTTGTCTTTTTTATTATTAAATTTACCTATATTGATGACAGCAGGGGTGTCTAAACTCCATCCTGGAGGGCTGGTGTCCTACAGATTTTAGTTGCAACTTGCCTCAACACACCTGCAAGGATGTTTATAGGAAGCCTAGTAAAGCTGCAGTCACACAAAACTTTTCTCCCCATTGACTTTAGTTTGTGATTGCTTTAGACCAATCGAACATCAAAACATGACCTCTCTGTTCAGAAATTTAAAGCAAGGACCAATCGCTCACTTTTGTAAATGTCTAATCATCTGGTTTAATCCTGCCCCCTATAACAGCACTGTACGACAGAATTTCACATGCCGAAACTCTAATGTGACCGCGGCATAAGAACCTGATTAGCTAGCCCAGGTGTGACTGATTGGGGTTGGAACTAAACTTTGCAGGACACTGGACAGGAAAATTTGTGGACACCACTGGATTATTGCATTGTCAATTTTTATTTTATTTTATTATGTAAAACTGTTGCCCTATCATAACAATGGGCATTTAATCCCACATCTTGCAACACCCATAAGGGAATGTTGGATTAAATATGATGGAAAATACTTGTTACAATTGTATAATTGTAATTGTTTGTTACTAAATTGTGATATTTAATGTAAAAAGTCTTGCTAACATTATACTGTAAGTGGATCTTGGAGAAAATTATAACACTGAAAAATGCAATTAATGACATTTTTAATGACTTACTCAGCACAACAGACTTTTGTCAGATTAATATCTTTCTTAAAAATAATGTCTTCCTTGCACTTAACTAATTCTGTAAGAAGCAAATAATGGTTCATGCCTGTTGCTTAACTGCTTTAAGAAAAAAATAAAATAAAGCCCATCAAAATAATAGCAGGCACATTGTTAAAGCTAAACAATAAGAGCTGTCTTTATTTTTAAATAACATCCTTGTAAATGTCACTTTTACTTTAACACAAGAATAAAGATTTTATTTTTATTCAGCAGAGCTTACACTTTAAGGTCAGATTTGACAACGCTTTTGTACCATTGTACCATGAAGGTCGTGACCAAATATTTAGCGCTGTGTTTTTCACTGTCTTGCTCCTACACCATTTAGAATAGGACAATTAAAGTGCACCAACCATGCTAAACTGGAAGAGCTATTTACAACCCTACAAGAATGTATAGAAATCGACCCCCTTTTACAACTCTAATTGTTACCTTTAGTGAACATTTTGAAAAAAAAAAATCTGAGTGCAAAGGAAGGGGAATTTCACTGATTCTGGATCTGTTTGTGTCTCACAGCTATGGCAACCTCATTTAACAATCATCTCTTTGCGAGGTCAAATGTCAAATTGTAACTTTTCAACAATTAATTAGAAACACAAATAGGAAGTTTCTTTTAAGCTTTGTGTCCAATAGTAAAATCCCTGCTCACCTCACTGGAAACAGATGGCTTTGGATTGTTAATTTTACTAAATTGGCTGCTGATTGCTTTTGTGGATTTGAATAGTGAATTAGATTGAATACATACCAGGTGACATGGTGGCTCAGTGATTGGCAGTGTTGCAAGTAGATTGCAAGTTCGAGTCCTGGCTGTGTTAGTTGGCAATTCTATGTGGAGTTTGCATGTTCTCCTGTGGGTTTCCTCCGGGTGCTCCGGTTTCCTCCACAGTCCAAAGACATGCGCTATAGGTGAACTGAATAAGCTAATTGGCCATGATATATGTGTGGGAATGAGTGTGTATGGGTGTTTCTCACTACTGGGTTGCAGCTGGAAGTGCATATATATGTTTCTTTATTTACCCAGATAAAAACCTATTGAGATCAAGATCTCATTTACAAGGATTACCTGGCCAAGAGGTCCGCAACACATGACTTATGAAAAATAAATAATAATAATAATAATAATAATAATAATAATAATAATAATAATAATAACAAGTAAAAAGTAAAGATAATATAAAAAAATACAGTTTAGTTATGCATCTATACCACATTACAATTTGTTGAAAACATATTCATTGAGAAATAGACTGTTGTTGTTTATTATTAAAGATCAAGCGAAATGATTTAATCGGGATGAGCTCAGACAATTTTAGTTCAGACTTATGGATGAGGGGGTGGCATGACTAAAGGCTCGCCTCCCACTTCAGTTCAAACCCTGGGAACAGTCAAATGATAAGTTTTACTTAAATGTAGGGCACACTGGCTTTTTGACCCATTAAGAAAGACATTAAATACACCAAAATCAGAAAAACCTTGTAGACTAGAGGCATCCAGTGGGTGTACCTTCTTACATTCAGAGAAGGCCACTCAGCTTTTGCATACAGTTCACGATGGTGAGTTTAGTCTACAACAGCCTGTAACAAACCATAGTGTGCTGTGATAAACAGAGTTTAAAGGCTGAAGATATTTGGTTGAAGCATACATACATGTATATAACATACATGTATATAACAACACAATAGTCAGTCAATGGTTAAAATGTCGCAAACACCAAATGTTTACGAGCTTTAAGAGAAAAGCAGCATTCGCTGCATAAACATATGCTGGGTAGTTGGCGGTTCATTCTGCTGTGACGACCCCTGATGAATAAAGGGACTAAGCTGAAAGAAAATGAATAAATGAATGAATACTAACAAACCTTTAAACATTATGCGTTATACAGATGTGTACTTTAAATTACATTACCCTCATTCAGACTGACACAAAAATTATTATTATTATTTAAGATTTGTTTTTCTATGAAAATACGTTCTTGAGTATTTCTGACATTTCAGATAAAAATAAATAGATAAATATATGAATTGACAGCATCTTTTCAGACTCAATTAATTGACCTTGCTAAAAAGACCAGCTTACACCACAGAAATGTCTATAGTTTGACAAACATGATTAATTTGTAAATAAAACAGAAGCCAGGCAGTGTCAGTTTGTTAATTTCTTGGTTTGTCCACTGAAAATAGCAAAACATATGTATTGAGTACTTGGATGAAGTCAATATACTCTATCTGTATTTAATTGAGAGAAATTACATATTCAGATTTTTTCTTTTTCTGGCTAAGGATAAAACATTGTGTCCTTGAAATTTACTCAGCAGTTGAAAGAGAGATATTTATGTGGTAGGAAACTTGGTGTGTTTTCGTTTCTTTATAGATTATAGTTTGTTTTAGAGACATACCAGTAGCTCAGGCCACTTTGATTCTGAGCAGATCAAAGAACAAAGAGCAAAAGATATCCATGTCCTCATTTCTTCTCTTCTTTTTTTTTGTTGTCTTCTTCAAATATTATAAACACTTCACAAATAGTTACTGATAATAATAACTCTTAAAAATTAGGATAATGGGTCTAATGTTGGCTGTCTGCCTTTCACTGTTTTCATATCTGACCGTAAAAAGAACCCTTTTATTAAACAAATTTCGCTGTTCAATGAATTATTTAGAAATGTTTCACAAAAGCATATTTTATTGAATTCCTTGGACTCAATTTCTTCTGTTAATCTTTTTAAATTTAATTTCTAATTGCTGGGTAAAACATTTTTAGATGAATTTAGAGTGATTGTATATATGTGATTAGATCTTTATTGAAGTGAATATGTTTCTTCCACCATTTCATATGTATGGCTTCAATTGGCAGTTTTAAAAAAGACTTTTTAGAACATTTCTTGTAACTGATGTAATGTATGGCTTTTTATACATGCATGGAGATATATCATATGGCCATACTCCAGTCAGATCTACTCAAGCACATCTCAAAGATGTTCAGTGGTTCAGGTCAATTGGTGGTCAACTCATGCGTGAAAATAAAGTGCCCTTTCACAGTTTGAGCCTAATGAATCATGACATTCTGATATCTTCCGATATGGATGTTTAAGAAATAAAAAACTATTCATTTCATCATATATGGTCAAACGATTCGTTGCCAAACATAAAAGTCAATAACATTAATCACAGAAAATCAGCCATCGAGAATGAAGCATTTGCTCACTTAAGGGTGCAGTAGATGATCTGCCAGAATGCTAGCATTAGCATAATAGCTTGGACATTTTACGACCCTCCCCTACCGTCGAAAGCCACGCCTCCTTAAGTCATGTACACGTGAACTCACGCTGATTAGATGTAACACAGATCATGTCATTTGCCAGTTAGAAAACTCTAGGGAGACACTAATTTTATCAAGTGTAGTTGTTGACAGGTCAACGGGTGCAGGAATTATGGTTCCCTAAAACTGTGTCACAGGCTGTAACTATTCAAAAATGAACAAAAGAACAAACTTCACCTCAGTAAAGCTGGAAGAGCACATTTACTTATGTTTTGTTATTAAACTAAATAAAAATTAGATCAGAATAAAGCAGTGCTAAAAACAAAAATATCCTGCCGTCTTTTTACATTACACTTACGTTTACCAAGACAACAAGTGACTTTTCATTTTCAACTGTGCTCGCTGATCCTCGTATATCACTTGTTTTCAGCTCCTTTTCACTTGAACAACTAAATGCTCAGGTCTATTTAACTGACTATATTATCGATGCTGTAAAAGGTACTGCACGCACTTGAAAATAGCCAATCGTTTGCCGGATGTTTTCAGTGGCTGAACAACACTACCGTGCATATAAACCCATTCATAAACAAGAACACAGTCTACATCAGCTTTGTGTGACTAAAATAGTTTAAAACATTCCTGTCTAAGAAATACTTCAGCCATGGTGTCACCCTTCAGGTCGTTGTTTTAAACTGCATAACGTCATTTCCATCCAGCGTGCAAAAGTAATTCGGATATTGATTCAGGGTTTAGAAAAGTTCTGATTCTGGATTTTTGTCAGAAGCCCTTTCAGAAAAAAACTTTCTGTTCATGCATACAAGGCCACACTGGTCTTTCAGAAAGAAGTTAAGGTTGATGCAGAGTTTGCAGGATGACATATTTTTCTCTGTCAGTGGTAGATCCGTATGCTTCACATGCATGCTCGAGTGACGTATCTGTCTGCTTACAGAGGCTGCACAAAAATTGTTATTTAAATTTGTTAAACAGACAGTTTTGAGATACCGGTCGTAATTGAGTTATTTGTCTGTCCGACAATATTTAATTGGATGAACATTTTTTAGTTTTATGCTTTATCCAGAATATAAAAAACATTTAAATATATTCATGTACGTTAATCATTACTATTGGAATGTGAAGAGACTTTCAACCAGCACAACAAAAACTATTTCTAAAGACAATCACCTACTGCACCTTTAAATTCAAACAATGAATACATATTTACTTGGCAAATGTTTACTTTAGTGAATTGAAGTGTATAAAATATTTAGTGTCATAGAAATTTATTAAAAATTATTTATGTTTTTAAATATATACTTTAAAGAGTGTTGCCTAAAAATTATCTATTCATTTCCATTGTAATGTCATTCGCAAAGTTTTATTTTGTCTTTTTGTGACCAGGGCCCATTTCAGTAATGAGCTTCAAACAACTTTGAGTTAAATTTTGTACTTCAGCAAAAAATTTTTTTAAAAATGTTTGTACTTGAAATTAAGAAAGAAAACATTTCTGTGACATGCATACATGTATTTTGTTTCATTTTACTTGTGCTGTAAAAGGGGTAAGAGACCAAAAGAAAATATCAACATAGGCTCATACTGAAAATGTAGCCCTTTATACGTTTCCGGAGATTGCGAATTTCGTCTTTCAAATGAACACTGCGGGGCGATATGATGCCATTCCTTATCTCACTAATCAGCTGACAGCTGAACTATATGTGGACTGGATTCCCGCTGTTACCAGTTTGTCTGGTAGCTCGACACGTATGTCGGTGGACTTGAGATGCAGAGTGGAGTTGACCGTGGCGACGGGGTTCAAGTCCAGTGCAAAATGATTCCAGAAAGCAGGTAAGACAAAAATAGAAGCCAAAAAAATTAAATAAAAACGTAAACAACACTGAAAGAATGAGGTAAAAACTGAAAACGTGATAAAAACAGGGTTTTTCTTTTTCTGGATTGCTTTTCAAAACACTTTGGTTGGGTTTAGGGAAGGGGGTGGGCGGGTCAATCTGTGCTTTTCAAATTACTATTGGTTGGGTTTAGGGAAGTGGGAGGGTGGGGAGATTGGTCAGTTAGTCAATTAGTGAGCTAGTTAACAGTGGCCTTTGATGGATTTACACGAGAACAGCAGACGTGAATGAAATCTCAAAAAGTGTACACAGCTGCCTCTGGTGGATTCGTGAAAACAAAAACTGCAACAACAAAAAAAAAAAAAACTTAGCTCCTGGGAAGTATTTTGCTCTCTCCAGAAAAAAAGTGGGGGTACGTTTTCAAAATAAGCCTGGGTTGGAAAATATGCTTCTGACCAGGTTAGGTTCATCATGTTATCATGGTTCATTATAAGTTGTCATGGTAACCCACTCTGAGAATTTTACCTCCCTTTTAGAAATCGACTTGATGTAAGACTTGAACCCAGAGTTTCCCTCATTTCAGGGAAACCAGTTCAGAGTTTTTACTTAACCTCTTAGCAAAAGAATGACCTGAATTTGAAGATCAGTTTTTCCATTACTTTTCCATTTCTCCCACTATAATCCAACTTAAAATCAAAAATCCTTTCCTCATTTAGTATTGTCATATAGGAGTGTATAAGATTGTATTGAGTGTGTATGTGTTTGTACACATATTGATGGTTTTATCATTGAGCCTTCAGCAGAATGTTGTCTGTAAACAGACCGATCTCTGTGGAAATTATCAAGCAGGGAAGTCTGAATCTGAGCCATGCTTCTGGTACCATAGTTTGCTTACCACTAAAAAGTCCACAATTCATAAAAGGAAGTGCTGGTGTGTTGCCAGACAGTGTATTATTGATGGCGGGGGATTTCTGCACTTCTGCTTAATTTTGCTGATGTTTTGAACATGTATATCATTGATTTTTGTTGATGCAGCCTTCGCCTTTGTTTGTGCATGTGAGTCATTCGTTGCCGCAGCTGCTGAAGAACTTTAATTTTGGTACTTTATCATTATTATTGTGCGCTGTTATGTGCAAATTTAGAGTCATCTAACAAATTAATTGCTCACATGTGGATTTTGCTTATTGCAACTTTATGAAAGTTCACACATGTTTGTATATCTGAATTTGATACTTTTTGCTTCTTGATTTCTGTTTTCTTGCCATTCTGGTTACTTGCCATTTTCTATACAGACCAGAGCTGATGAAATTGGTTCCCAAGAATTTCATGCAATGTCATCATGGATCAGAAGCATTAAAGGGGTAGTTCAATCACATACAACTGTGTTAGCATTTACAGTCATACTGTTCCAAACCCATACAATTTTTCTAAAGCAGATATTTTGTATAGTATATAGTATATAGTATATTCACCTATGCAATGAAAGTCATTGGCATCCATTTATGCTTTTGGCCTTTTTGACCTTTACTATTGAAAGATAAGTCAAGGCATAAACTTTTGGGTGAACTATCTTACTTGTGACTTAATTCTTGAAGTAATCAGCACAGTAAACATTTTGACCACACTTTACTGCTTTCACCCTTCACCCTAATTTATACTTTAGCTCAATACAACATTCCCCACATCTCTTGCCACTTTTAGCAGCTCTAATGGCTGCTTGTGATTGTGAACTGAATTAAGTAACACAATGATTTAACCAATGAAGCTGCTTATGAGAATAGCATGTGTCCATACATTCCCTGTTTGGTCAGCTGGAAAGGTCTAGTCTGAATTTCACTCTGTGACTGCTTCTGGACCCTGTGGCTGCTTCTGTTTTTGTTTCTTTCACCATGTTTTGCTTATTTATTACTGTTTTAATCCTTTGAAATTACTTTAGACAGTCCATTTCACTAAATGGATTCTTAGACTTTTGCGCTACCCTTTCCCATTTTATTTGGGTTTAGCAGATGAATTACAGAATGCAGACACACTTGGCCGATTTAGATTTATTAAATGAAATGCTGATCATTTTGTGAGTGTTTATTTGAATAAATGGGAATTCTGACACAATCTTGAGCCTTTTAAAAAAATGTATCTGTGCTTCGAACTCAGTTAGGCTGAAATAGTTTTTGGACTTTAACATGTTTCTGTTCACCTCCCTGTGTTCCCCTGTGCCACACACTTGTTTTATCCCCATGACTACCCTAGTTTGTCTCCCTAGTGATTAATTGTCTTCACGCCCTGCCACTAAGTTCAGCCCATTGTTTGCCCAGTGTATTTACACCCCTCTGTTTCAGTCAGTGTTTGTGCGTCGTTCTCTGCATTTGGATGTATGTGGATTAAGCACCTGTGTTTCTTGGTTTTGTCCTGAATCTTGTTTTGTTGTTTTATTTAAACAAATTCTTATTGCACATAAAGCAGAGTTGACAAGGAAACCCAGTAAATCTAGAGCAATGGCCAGTCAAAAACTGCCCAAAACTAGTTTTTAAACAGTTTTAATAAACATTCAACATGTTTGATTGGCCCTGTCACAGGCTGTGACTATGACTTTTATTTAGGCAAGTTTGTAACCTAACTCACACAAACCATTTCTGCTATAAACACACAATCAAAATGCTGGCTCAGAAACATCAAATGTACTGTTTGTGTGGATATTTGACTGTTTTGTGTGATAAGAAATGCTTCATTTATTACTGCAAAATAACTTTGACTGTTTGTTTATTTTCATTCTGTATGTAGTTTGAGTTAGCTTAACATTTCACTACTTGATTTAACATTTAAAATGAATCACACCAGATACTGTCCTACTTGCATTCTGGGTTGCCTCCAAACAATCAAACCTGGATGCAGGAAAAGTGGCCATTTTCTCAATGATCAGGTTTCTCAATGACCAGAACACACATTGCCTCTGTAATTTTTATATATAATTTTGTAGAAAACAAAGTTTCATTTTGCTGGGAATCCACAATTTTTTGCACATAAATAAATACCTTGGACTATATTTATCCCTTGTCACTAGTTTTGTACATCTGCACCACGGTACATCCTAACAGGCCCAAGGGGCAATCACCAAATCATATCAAAATAAGTAATATTAAAATCACCAAATAATATCAAAAGTCAAAATTTGCCACCACCAATTTATATAATTGTGTGTTTTAAATCACTGTTTGCAATCTTTTGTTTTATTAAAGAACCATTTTTATAAGTAATTAGGTTATATCTGTTATGGAAAATTATAACAGACTTTTAAAATTAATTTAAAATTAAATATATATATTAAAACCTAAAATGAACATTCAGGATATTTAGATCTGTACTTTTACAGTTATTTAGCAATAATTCTTGAGAGTCTTGCCAATCAGAAATGAGAACAGCCTCAGACCCACCTCTAGTGCCGTTGTGCCTCACAAAACAAGCATACTCCTTTTCATAATTCTAGCAGTTTTAATCATTGGTATTATATACACTTGATAGTGTAAAATACTTCAACACAATATGTAATTGATGCAATATGTCAATCCTTTAACCCTTGAACCAATGCAATAGTTAAAAGTATAGCCCATTTAATGGCAACTCTGACTTTAATTTGCCTTTTGACTCTGCTTTGCCTGCAACCTCCTTTGCAAAATATGAATGCAAGACATTCGCATGGACCAAAATAAAAATACCATCCTATGGAAATACGTGTAATAAGTGTTTTTCTCTCAGCACAAATGTTCAGTAAATAAATATATTTCATAAAAGCCTTTTTAATGTTTAGGTTTGTTCATACAAACAATGTACTATGTGTTATCGTGCAATGTGCTATCTACTTCTTTTTTTAAGAAAACTGAAACATTAGTGTGAACATATCCTTGGAGAGCTGGGAAAAACATCATTTGTCTTCCACAAGATCTCCTATACAGCTCACACTCTCTGAACTCTTGTTTGTTCTAGAGGTGGATTTTGTGATTGGTGCACTTCATTGACATGAGGGAGCTTGGGACTCTTGCCTCTGAGTCTGATCACTCTAGAATGGCTGTGGTGTCAGGTCAAAACATTCTCTTAACAGGAAACTTTGCAGTGTTTTCGCTTGGATGGAGGTCATACTTGGACATAAGAGAAATGTGAGAATGTGAGAAGCACAATCAGAAGAAAAACTCAGCCTCTGATCTCTGTCTGAGAAAGAGGGCCAGTGCGCATATTCAACTGAGATGAAAGATTTCCTATTTCCCTTTTATTTTGAGAATTTGAAATGGGCCAAAAAGTGATCCCTGCGTCACCCCATGGTTTACATTTGCAGAAAGATTAGAAGTTATGTCTGATATGCGAGTGCTGATTTAATCTTTGTGTGTAAATATGCATATAAGGGTGTTTCCTCAAGTACACACACTTTTGACCCTTTTTACACTCTCATTTATCATTCACTTAAGTTGTCCACTAACAATAACAGTAGTTATTTTCAACTAAAGGTAATTTATTTAAGCTTTAAGACAAAATGGCTTATTTTTTAAATGCTATTTACAGAACTAGCATTTTTATTCTTAATATATAAAATTAAATTGAATTTTCACATTTTAATAACTTTATATACATAAACATTTTCTACTTTCAAGTTATGTGATTTTTTTTTACAATTGTTTTTCTTTAATTTATTCCACACATCTTTTTTTTTCAAGCACTATGTAAAATGCTTAAAAATTAGTGAAATCTTCATTTAAGAAAACTGACATAAATTATTCTGACTCAATGATGTGATTCTATTCTTATTGCAGTTATTATAGACTATTTTAGAATAGAAAGTGTCATTGATTTTTATGTTTGATTTTTCATATAGTAAGATTTATAGTCTTTAAAATACAGAATTAGGTGAAGCAGTGACGCAGTAGGTATAGTGCTGTCACCTCACATCAAGAAGGTCGCTGGGTCGCTGGTTCGAGACTCGGCTCAGTTGGCGTTTCTGTGTGGAGTTTGCATGTTCTCACTGCGTTCGCGTGGGTTTTCTCCGGGTGCTCCGGTTTCCTCCACAGTCCAAAGACATGCGGTACAGGTAAATTGGGTAGGCTAAATTGTAGGTAGTGTATGAGTGTGTGTGGATGTTTCCCAGAGATGGGTTGCAGCTGGAAGGGCATCTGCTGCGTAAAAACTTGCTGGATAAGTTGGCAGTTCATTCCGCCGTGGCGACCCTGGATTAATAAAGGGACTAAGTCGACAAGAAAATGAATGAATGAAAATACAGTATTCTGTATTCAAATAGGTTTAATATAATGTTTTTACCTTCTGGTCAACAGGCAGTCCATCCCATGAACACTTCATAGTAATTGTGTAACAAACATCACTATTTGATATACACTTTACACTTATTTAACAACATACTTTACATGCCAGTTTGCACATAACAGCTGCACATATAGCATTGCATATAGTAACATACCTTTACATACACTTGTCAATTTGTATATTTGCATTCCCGACTTACTTTTAACATTGCCTACTTACTATTTTTAAAATATAGTTATCATCTGTTTTTTGTCCTGTCTCTGTCATTCTGTTGCACTGTAGAAGCTCTGTCACGAAAACAAATTCCTTGTATGTGTGAACATACCTTGCAATAAAGCTCTTTCTGATTCTGATTTCTGATCCTGATTCTGATTTTGAATAAAATGATTAGTAAGTAAGAAGTAAGTAAATAAAATAAAAATAAACCTCTGGGGGATAAAAAAATATCCAAAGTTGAAGAAACACACTTAAGGAGTTCGTTGGTTTCATTCCAAAAGCATCAAGTCAGCCCTGAATATGTGATAAGAAAAGACATATTTTTAATTACAAGGATTTATATGGAAGAGGAGGTTTTGCAGATGGCTTCAATCAAACTTGTCTTAAAAATGAGAGCACCGAATGCAAAGCTTTATCCAAAGAGACTCATTATAGTGTCATTGACATTGATGTGCTTCATCGACTCTCATGTATTCTTTATTAGAAAATCAAGTAACTTTCCTCCCATGCACTGTAACGTTCCACTGAGGAACAGGAGGTGCTTTCCATTGAGGATCTTTGCTTTCTTCTGCCTTGGTGCTTTTTTGGCCCTCTGTGGTACAGCTGCAACATTTTCCATTTAAAAGTATTTGGGAATTTTAGGATTCAGATTGAGTTGTTTGACCTCTTGAAGAACGTATATACACGGTAGACTGTCTTTTATCAGGTCAAAAGCAAGACTTTTATGTTTGCCACAAAGCACTCAGTGCTGTGTGTTTGGGGTGGTGCTGGTCATGGCCAAAGTAGAGGGATGGTGGCATTGATCTTGAGATTACAGGTTGGCATGCACAGCCGTTCTCCTTGTTTGAGCTTGTGTGGGCATAACACACTGTGGAGCAAACACACAGTCTTTAATGTGGTTGTTGCGCATGTGGAAGCGTTCACACATTCCTTGCCCTGCCTGTCTCTATATTGCTACAAAAAGAAATGCTGTAACAACTTGAGCCAACAAAACATGGCAGGCCCAGTGATTTTTTTAGCGCTTCTTTGTTCATTCATTGTTTACTTATCATCATGTTGATTAATCTGAATGTTTTATTCAGCGAAACAAAATATGATGTGATATTTCAGGATTTAAAATCAATTTTTTTAATTACAAACCTTTTGTAAAACAAAGTGTGTCCATCATTATCTGAAACTTAGCTCAAAGAAGTGTTTATAAATTCCAGGTTTTATAAGGGTCAATGGTCATCTTATAGTTGAGATGAAGCAAAATGTCACCCTATGGATCTTATTAGTGGCGAGGCTACATAAGAGCCAGGGTGGCACTAGACCACTCATATTGAAGGCTGGCCCACCCACACAAAAACATTTTAAAGCTGAAAATCCCGCATTTAAAAAATTTAATGGATGTTAGGCGGAATATGAATGTAATTTAATGTTGACAATTAACAGCCGTTTAGTTATTGTAAGTTTGTCAATTAAATTTAAATTCCCCCCCCCCCATTGCACAAAAATGGAACTGTCCAACAATGTCTCAGCACTTTGTGCTGATGAGCGCTTTTGATTTTTAACTCGATTTGATTGACTGATGCTGCAGCTTTGAAAACAAAATTAGAAGTGCTGTCCAGAGGAAAAAACCCCCACCAAAACTCTTGTTGAATTGTTGATTTTTGTTCACCAAAACTCTTGTAGAAAAAATGTTGATTTTTATATCTCAGTAGTGTAGTTAGCATACTATTTTAGTATAGTTTATTATTTATATCATAGTAGTATAGTCTCTCAGAAAGCAAATACATTACCAATTTACAAACATACTGAAACTACAGGCCGGTTCATACTGTGCAATTTATTTTATTAATTAATAAAAAACAATTTTTTTTTAATAATCCTGAACAATTGTAGCATGTCAGACTGCACGAACATGGCTCCCATGTCACACTGTAAGATCTCAGCAGTCATAATTTCAGACTGAACAGCAATGAAGATGCCAAACACAAAAGAAAACAGAGTTTGACGTCATCTACCCGTGACACTTTCACTATCCCGCGTTCTGAAATTATTCCTCACAGCAAAGGTAAACAATCTGTAGCAGCAATTTTGCACACACCAGGTATCAGTTTTGACATTCCCTGCAGTCATTTAAATTGTGGCGTGGATTGCGTTGTCAAATTTGCTCCTATTAGTTCTTGGATTGACACTCATTGCAGCTGTTGTCACACTGCTTGAAAGTGTCTCAAATTTTCTGACACTGCCAGAATTTAATCGGAGGAAAAATTAACATGTCTGTGAACATGTTAAACTAACGATCAAAGATCACCAATTTTAGCCTAGGATTTCAGGAATCTTTTAGGATTTCCCAGATTTGTTTCAGATGACAAAATCATGGCTGAAATCAGAGCTTAAGAGATATTGGATCTCAAAATAAAGAATATTAAATTTTGCTATATTTATTGACTTCATGACTTGCAACAGTAAAAACAAACAACAGATTAAGCTTACCAATCTGTTTGTATAGACTGCTGACCTTATTTTAATACATGGTTCTCATATGCCTTCAGTTTCCAATTCATTTTAATCATTTAAATCTGCCTGCTGCAGTAATGTCATGGGGTAAAAAGTTGATTTGCAGATTGATTTTGGCAAATCAGTGTCCCCTACATGGCAATGCTATTGTTGTGCTTTCTATATATAGAGCAAGATTTGCAAGTCTCTCACTCCACTTGGCATCTTGGCAATGCAGAGTTGCTCTTAAGCAGCGCCAAGTCACTCACCAGTTCCCACGCCGTGCAGCCACGCTAGGAGCTCTGGGACTCATTGCCCTAATCTTGCCATCCATGCGTGCCATCAAACAGACCACTTTCCTCAGTCCAGCCATCCATGGCCACAATCAGAATGCCAGTTCTGGGACCTGTAGACGTGCCCTCCAGAGTTCTGCCTGCAGCTCCATTGTCAGAGACATTAATTTGCCGTTTGGGCCCAGATCCACCAATGTCTCCATTACACATTTGACACAAGGATCCATTCAGTGCTCGTGGAACTGTAGAGTAATTATATTTGATTAGGTAGAGCTGATCTCATTGAGAATGTCTGTTGCTGTTGGTTTCAAATCATCTAGAGTCTTTTCCAATCATTATTTACAGGAATATGTTGATTGAAAATTTACAGCAAACGCTTTTAGGCATTTGCATGTGTGTATGCGTCAATGAAATGAGGTGTTTAAGTTAAAGCACTTTTGGATGTTTTTTCGGCAGAGCTCCAGTCTCTAATATGCAGTTAAATTTTTAACAACCCTACAAACCAACAAAAAGGAAATGTGATGTATGTCTACAGTCTTGGATAAGCCACCCAGTTTTTGAGAAAATAGAATGTCCGTTTTTAATCACAAAGGTCGCAACTCAGACCTGGCACGACAGCATTTAATTTTCAAGACTCTTAAATACAGACTATCAATGGTGCACTAGATAGTTAGCTTTAGAAAATAACAGACGCGAGGGAAACTACAAATAACATCCAATAGCATCTGGGTAATTTGTCTTTATTTTTACCACAGGATTGTTTTAGAAACCAAAAAGTGGTGTTGCTTGCTGTGTGCTGACATGATAAATTTGTGAGGATTCTTGTATAGCTGTCATAAAAGAGCTTTGACAGAAGAAAGGTTTTGAATTGCAATACATTTGTTTATTAATTTTTGAATTTTATAATTAACGTAAATATATATCTATTAATAATGTTTATTGTAATGTTTTCTTTATATACTGATGAACATAAGCATTTGTTAGTAATTCAGGATTTGTGTTCTGCATTTTACCCATCCAAATGCACACAAACACTTGGAGCAGTAGTCGGGCAATTTCTGCTATCCCCAAAGAGTAGTTAGGGTACAGATAGAGGGTTTGATGGTGTAATAGAGCAGTGTTTTTCAACCATGTTCCTGGAGGACCACCAACACTGCATGTTTTGGATGTCTCCTTTGTCTGTCACGCCTATTACAGGTCTTTCGGTCTCTACTAATGAGCTGACAATCGTATTCAGGTGTGTTTGGTTGAGACATGGAAAAGGTGCAGAGCTGGTGGTCTTTCAGGAATGTGGTTGAGAAACACAGTTATAGAGCACTATTCATTCACTCACCTTACCTTCACTCCTGCTGGAACTGAGATTCAAATGGACAACCTTCGGTTTCGTGTCCCAACTCCCTATTTAGGCCACAACTGCTTCTGTTTAGGCATTTTGACTGTTCTTGGTCCTCTGCATACTGCCCAAACATCTCTGATCCTTGAAAGTGTTCTCTGATATATGACAGCAAAATATTACAGTAGATCTTTTTGAGTCCTGTAGCTTCCAATATTAAACTCGATCAAACTTGTTGCCTTATCAAATCCTGAGATCTGTGGAGTCTGAAGTCCATGACTAAGCATGTTGAAGTCCTCATCATGCTCTTAATGGACAATATGGGTAATGTGTCAGTGTGCATTATTCTGCTGAAAAAGGTCACTTTCACTAGGGAACAACATTGTCATGCTGGGGTGTATCTGGTCTGCAACGTTTTATGTATGCATGTGTCAAATTTATGCTCAGGGTTTCCCAGGCTGAATATTTCTCAGCGCTGTCCACATGGTGTGAAAGAAAACAAGATTTACCACACCAGACAGACTGTCACTACTCAAAGGTCCAACTGCAATTTTCATGTGCATATTCTCAGCCCTTTCAACGGTGGACAGGATTCATCAAATGCACTACACATTGTTACACATCCTCCCAAATCTGTCATTAAATGTTTGTGTGACTTGTGCCATATTAGACCGGTTGGATATAGCCTTTATTGCTCTTGTAAATATAGGAGAGTCAATATCAGCTGAAGCTAATCAGTGAGAAGCTTGCCAGTGGGTAGAGACAGATTTCAAAAGCTCATTTGAAGGACATTATTGGATTACCTTTATAAATTATGTTTTTTGAGGAATGTTTAATAATCATGCATTAGAAACGAGAATAAAATGTATCAAAATTCAAGCAAGTGTTCTTCATATAAAAATAGCAAGGTAACACTTTATTTTAGGTCACAATTCTTGCTATTAACAAGAATTTATTACATGCCTGTTATTTAGATATTAACAGTTCTTTAGTAGTTATAAAATATGATCTTGTTCTGCCTTCCTAATCCTACCCAAAATCTAAATCCAACTTCTACCTTACAAATTATTAACAAACAGGTAATTAGTAGTTTATTAAGCTAGCAGTGTTAGTTAATGGATTGTTAATACTGTGAATTGTGACCTACATTCTGGGAGCAATGGATTCAATAAGGAATCTGCTTTCACAATGTTTTGGTTCCCAAGTACAGTGTATATAATAGTATTTTATAATTCCTTCATTTTAAATATACACTACCTGACAAAAATCTTGTCACTTATCCAATTTTTAGGAACAACAAATACTAACTTGACTTCTAGTTGATCATTTGGTATAAGAAGTGGCTTATATGAAAGGCCAAGGCCTCTAGATAACAATTATTTTATCAAAATAAAATATGATCATGCCCTGATTTTTAATTATTCAATTGGGATAGTAAGTCTGACTTTGTGTAGAAAAAGTTTTGTATCCTTTACAGAAATAATGTACAGTATAGGATATAAAGTCATGGTGCAGTGTAAAAATAATTAATATTGTGTATGACTCCCATACATCTCTGCATCCATACATCTCTGCAATGACTCAAATAACTTATTAATAAAGTCATTTGGAATGACAAAGTAAGCATTCTTGCAGGACTCCCAGAGTTCATCAAGATTCTTTGGATTCATCTTCAATGTCTCCTCCTTCATCTTACCCCAGACATGCTAAATAATGTTCATGCCTGGTGACTGGAATGGCCAATCTTGGACCACCTTGATCTTCTTTGCTTTCAGGAACTTTTATTTGGAGGCTGAAGTATGAGAAGCAGCGCTATCCTGCTGAAGAATTGCCCTCCCCGGTGATTTCTAATGTAACGCCCCCATACTGATTTCTGTAAGAATTTTGGGTCCATGCGGGATCCAATAGGTCTGCAATTGGGATGCAGTTTAACAGAAAAGGGATTGCAGTATTCTCTGTACATAGTGAATTGCTTTAGGTCTCAGTTGCTTCAGTAGCATATTGCGCATGTGTAACGGAGTCTCCTCATGTTTACAAGGCCACACTGTGCCTCGATCTCTGTGACCTTTTCTTGGCTTTGCTTGCATTACTTGCATTAAGCTCCACCACCAAAACATTAAGTCAGGAGTAGATCTGTGAGCAGATTTAGAAGAGCTGTTTTTTAGTCATCTGATACATACAGAAGGGGTATATATCGGGATTAGTTTTGCTTTTCCACACAAACTTTTAATAATACAGCTGCAGAGGCTTAGTTAAGCAAATATTAATTATTTAAATTAATGCAAAGTATATGCATTTCTGTTTATCCTAGCTGCTGTTGTAAAGACTATGTAATATTTTCACAGGAGGCAAGTAATTTACTTTGAATTATTTGGCTGATATTCACGCCGAGTGTGGCACAGTGGCGCAGTGGCTAGCTGTTACAAACTGTTTAAAATGGTAACATAAGGGAGACAAGAAGACCGAGTAAATAAAAAGGAGAAATTATTTATTTAAAAAAAGGCATAATTAACAAAAGTATTTAAAGTAATCAAAGTCAGTATGAATGAAAGTCAGAAGTGAAAAGCATGTACATGATAGTGAACTGAGCTCATGATCCAAAACAAACAAAAATAATCAACACGCCAGACAGGGAGGTCTGGCTAATTCAGCTTTCTTCTCATGTCGAATGTTGGACTCTTTATAGTCACCTCATAATGGGATAATGGGTCTCAGGTGAGATGACCCACCCACAAATCAGCAACCATGCAATCTGCAAAAGTCACAAAAACACAACTAAAATAACAGTAGCGCCTCAGCGTGCTCCAGTTTCCCCCACAGTCCAAAGGCATGCAGTATTGGTGAAATTCATTCATTCATTTTCTTGTCGGATTAGTCCCCTTTACCCCTTTACTAATCCGGGGTCGCCACAGCAGAATGAACCGCCAACTTATCCAGCAAGTTTTTACGCAGCGGATGCCCTTCCAGCCGCAACCCATCTCTGGGAAACATTTACACACACATTCACACTCACACTCATACAGTACGGACAATTTAGCCTACCCAATTCACCTGTACCAAATGTCTTTGGACTGTGGGGGAAACCGGAGCACCCGGAGGAAACCCACGCGAAGGCAGGGAGAACATGCAAACTCCACACAGAAACACCAACTGAGCCCAGGTTCGAACCAGCAACCCAGCGACCTTCTTGCCGTGAGGTGACAGCACTACCTACTGCGCCACTGCCTCGCCCCTATTGGTGAAATGAATAAGCTAAATTGGCCGTAGTGTATATGCGTGTGTGATTGCAAGAATGTATGTGTGTTTCTCAGTGTTCAATTATGGCTGGAAGGGCATCTGCTGCGTAAAACACATGCTGGATAAGTTGGCGGTTCATTCCACCGTGTTGACCCTTTATTAATAAAGGGACTAAGACGAAAAGAAAATGAATGAATGAATTTTCAAAAGACTTTCAAATGTGGACAATTGAATAATCAAAGCAACAAAATAACAACTGAGTTAGAAAATTCAAGCAATATTATTTTATTTCTGCAATAAAAAATATAAAGGACTGCAAATTTGTTAACATTTCATATTGTTATATAGTATATTTATATTATATAATTCATTAATTCATTTTCTCTTTGGCTTAGTCACTTTAATAATCACGGGTCGCCACAGTGGAATGAACCGCCAACTTATCCAGCACATGTTTTATGCAGCAGATGCCCTTCCAGCCATAACACAACACTTGAAAAACACCCATACACTCTTGCTCACATCACATACACTACCGCCAATTTAGCTTATTCAGTTCATCTGTCCCACGTATCTTTGGAATGTGGGGGAAAGCGGAACACCAGAAGGAAACCCACGTGAACACAGGGAGAACATGCAAACTCCACACAGAAATACCAACTAACCCAGACGGGGCTCAAACCAGCAACCTTCTTACTGTGAGGCGATTGTGCCACCCACTGCACCACTGTGCAGCCCTATATATTATATTATATTATTATATTATATTATATTATATTATATTATATTATATTATATTATATTATATTATATTATATTATATTATATTATATTATATTATATTATATTATAGCTCATCAGTGCACATAGGTGTCAGTTCACAGTGTGGTTGCAGTAATAACTGTTAATACACCATCATTTGTTATTCTCTCTGCAGGGGATGGCCTTCTCCCTGGAGGAGCGCTTGCAGCTGGGCATTCATGGCCTGTTGCCACCCTGCTTCCTCAGCCAGGATGTGCAAGTTTTGCGGGTCCTTAGGAGCTACGAGCTGTTAAAGGAAGATCTGGACAGGTGAGAAAACAGATTACTGATGATCTATATGACCCTCAGAATTATAATTACACTCAAACAGAGTTTTATGTGACTCGACTTTACACCTGTGAAATCACAGAAATACCTTTATGTATAAAGTCTGTTGTTGTAGTTCCTTGAAATGTTTTCTTTTGTTATTTTGTTTGTATTTCTATTTTTCTGAATGGATCAGAATTGAATTTTCCTGCTGGCTGTTGGGACCTAAAAAGAGTAATCAAAATAGCATCAATAGGTCTCTACTGTGTTTTCAGTTAGCAATTTCCCAGAAATCATTAGTTGCTGCTGTTTGCCACTTTTAAAGCAGTAGGGGATTTGTTCCCATGTTTTAAAAGACCAAACCTTCTGTAAATTCTGTTATATATGGTATCAAAACCACAAGTCATGGTTTGTTGTCACAGGCAGTGGCCATGATTTATTTTTAGATGGGTCTCTTTCAGACGAATGACCCTGACCTTGGCAGACAAGATACTGCTTCAGCAAAGGGAGGGAGTCTTTCCCAGGCTATCAAAGCTATTTTGATGTTTTCCTGCTTGAATTGTGACACGATGGGCAACACACCAACAATTTTGACAAAATATTTGAAGGATATTTTTATCTCAAATAAAAAAAAGATAAAATAACAACATTGTTTAGATTGGGGAGACTACAAAACTAATAGTTCACAATCTGTTTAGCATATTTAGCACAGACCTCTGAAACCAGTCTGCCATAAGCAGTGATCAAGGGGCTTAAGAGCTTCCTAGGGTCAGACTGTCAGTAAAACTTAGAAATAGCAGTGAACAGACATTCTGACACGTTCCATTCATTTACTCATTGTAAATGTGAACACTGGGAGAACATGAAAACTCCACACAAAAATGCCAACTGACCCAGCCAGGACTCAAACCAGCGACCTTATAATTGTGAGGCGACAGGGGTAACCAATGATCCACCATGCCACCCCTGCCTAATTTTTTTGTCTACTGTGTGAAAAATTCATTATCTCATTCATGCTACAAAACAGAGTAAACAGAGCTCTTAAAGCAAATCTTTTGTGTCCCATCCAGATTTTGAATTCTATTTAAGATGACTACCTATTATTGAATTATTGTATATATTAATGTCCTCTATTGTACAGTAAACCTATGAAAACACACTTAAAAATAATTTTCCTTTGTTGGCATCCATGGCTCAATGTAGAATCTTTAACATCCATCATTTTATTCAACACAAACATAATTCTATTGTGGAAAAAGTTTCTTTACACTATGGCAAAATGGTTCTTCACATGGAGCTTGTACATTATTTGAGAAGCTTTCCACTAAAAGCTTCTTTTGGGAACAAAAAATGGGACTTAGGCATCACTGCGAAAACCACTTTTGGTACTTCTCGTCTGTTTTTGGTTTGTATTTTTAAGAGTGTATGGCCCTACTGATGTAATCTTGAATTTCATATGCACAATTAGCTAAATAAATCTGAAGAAAGCCAAAACCTTCACGCTTTAGTTTCAGAATCTCAGAAAGAAACTGGGGTGTGAAAGGAAAATGGAAAAGTGTTTTGAATTATCACGCTTGTTAACATCGTCCAAAAACCTCATTTAAAGTACTACTTCCCCTTCACTGCCGCTGCATATAGAAGGAATAGTATAAACTCTGTGAAAGACATTACTTTGAACAGTTTATGGGGAATACATAGAGCTTTACAACATCAGGCGGATTTGCCAGAACAGAATACAGCCAATGCAGTCAAACTCTAGCTGAAGTTTAGTGGACTCTCCTGAGATGCAGTTAGGAAACAAGGTGCCAAAATATCACTCAGACATTTCAGCTTATAGCGACTGTCACGACAAAGCTTAAGCTGTCAGGTAGAGTTTGATTTCTTTTCATCCCACCTTTACACTCTCCAGTCCTGGAAAACATCTAACTGTTTCTCCAGCCCGGGGAAGGTGGGCACGCTTTTCCTGAGCCAAACAAGAGAGATATTATGCTCTTTCCTTGATGGAAAGCTTGCTCGCACTGATGGGGAATGTGACGTGGTCTTGTTAATTTGGGTCAGATGTAGAACTTGAATGTATTTCTCGTGAGCGTATTTCTAAAACAAGGAACTTGTGTCTTAAGATCTCCGGGGGCATTTTTGTGTGCGGTGTGTATTTTTCCTAGCATTTTGACATAAGCAGGGAAAACCCCCAATTATTCTTGAGCTTTGTTTTAGGCAGTAGCATATGGTCAAGAATTTTTAATGTGACAGCTTGGTCATCTCTGAACTACTTTTGCATGTTTTATGAAGGTAATTTTTGTCCTCTGATATGCGTACTTCTCATAACACTGTAAACTTAAAGAAATATGATACATTTATTTTTATAAATATTATTGCCTTAATGTAATCTCTCAGAGTCTTAAAGCTGTAATAGAGACTACTTGTGGTTTCAGCAGGATAGTATTATATTAGGTTTAATACTATATGTGATTTATTACAGTGTGAAATATTACCTGGAATATCATTATCTAATCTATTGTTATCTAATTATATTGTATGTAAATAAATTTCAAAATACACCATAATAAATCCAATTTGAAAAAAGATGAAATCACAGATGAAATTTACTTACAAAAATCAGTAAAAATGTCTGTAAAACTACATTTAACATGTTTACTTAACCTAAAGCAAAATGTTCTTAATTAAGTTAAAAAGATTCGTTTTGTGAGCAAAATTCACACACAAAAAACTTCTGCCAACTTGTTAATTTAAGTCAAGTTAATCTCAGACCTCCTCACTTGAAAAAATAAAGGTTGCAGTATTTCTAACTCTAACAACAACGACAAAAATAATAGTAACACCAGTAATAACATTAATGTCATTATTATTGACAACAACAACAACGACTCAGAAAAATCCTGTAATAAATAAATGACAAATTAAATGCTCAAACTATAATTCAAATGGAGGAACCAGTTTCTCCTGTTTACACACACACACAAAGCTGGAAGCTCATGATGGACTGATTACTAGGACTAAAAAGACACCTCATCACACGGACTCTTTGCTGAGTCTAGTTTTTTCCCCCTGTGAAGCATTACGAAGCATTTTCCCCTGATTTGTCCTGCTATGTTTTGATCCTTGTCTTGTTTACTGTTATCGTTGTTTAGCCTCTTGCCCTGTTTCTAATTCTGTATCTAATAAATGTTTTGTTAACATTTATCTCTGTTTTAGTTTTTATTTTCAATTGAACTATGTTTTTTTTTGTTCTGATAATGCATTTTTCCTAGCACCAATTTCCAAACGAGTTTTTATTTTTTATTTTACTCAACTTCAGACATTTTAGGTCAGTGCAACTGAAGTTTTTAAAAATTTAGTAAACAAGAAAAAAAAATAGCAAACAAGGGTTATGATTTTTTTGTTTACTTAACTTCAGGCATTCCAGTTCTGCAAGCAAAAAATGTTCAGTTGCCACAACTTAAAACATTTTGTCAGAGTAGTTCACCTCTCTAGAAAACTAATAATCTTATGTTAACCAAACTAAATGTTTTTTGTATTACTGACAAAGAATTTTATGTCAGTGCAGCTGATGTTCTCAAAAGTTGAGTGAACAAGAAAAGGCAAATAGAAATTTTGGTTATATATGTATTTATTTTTTATATTTATATATATATATTTTTTTTTTACAGTATTCAGTGTACATTTTACATATTATATTTTGCATATATGAATATATTACATAAAATAGATTATAACATTTGAAAAGTTTGGATGCAAAATTATTTTATAATTATTTATCTGTTTTTATATTTTAAAATATTTGTACAGTATATCCAAATTTAATTTAAAAAAATTATATAAATTTGTCTTTTTATATTTGTTATTCAAACGGAAAGACTCCAAGGACTAGCTTCATAAACATTTTTTTGGGCTACTTGGGGTCAATTTTTTTATTTATTTGACAAATCCATATCTCTATAGAGCAATCCAGTGACTCCACTGAGGTTTAAATTGTATACCTTCTCTAGTTTTAGTTGTGTTTTGTGACTATAATGTGTGTGTTTGCACTGTCGCCTCACTGCAAGAAGGCCGAAGCCGAAGGAAAATGAACAAATGAATAAATGACAAAAATGTAGTATTCACTAGTCTAAACTAGGGCACTTTATTCAGGGTTATCCAATGACAGTGATTACATTTTCATTAAAAGTATTTCCTCATTTTCTCTTACCCATTTTCTCTTCGGTCCTCGCATTGTCTCCCTGACACACCTGCTCACTCACTTGGGGATGTGGGCATGTCTATTCCTGCTTTAAGCTGCTGTCACAATAGCTCAATAGGAAAGACTTAAATGTAGGCAGTAGATGTCACACAGACTGACTGTTTCTGCTGAAATCTGGCCCTTCTCTGTCATTGTCACAGATGAAAAATTGAAGAAAGCCACCAGAATAAGAGGATGCTATTTCCTTCAATTCACTGTCACATTCTGATTTGAAACTCACCATTTCGGCAGAAAACTTCAATGTGAATTTTACCAAAATAAAAAATAAAAATCGACACAAAAATAAATCAGCCTGTGATGCATATTTTACATCGTTGAGTAGTTAGTAATTTTAATTATTAAAATCCTCTTCTATAAATTAAATGGATAATAACATAATACAAAGAGCTTCTGAAAACCTATAAGCTACTTTCTGTATACCGAACACTAAAAAAAATGGTTTAAAAACATAAACTCAGAAACTGCATTTAAATTTCACAGACATTTATTAAGAATCCTAATTAACTAATCTCATTGAAATCTAAATTAAAGTTATTATTAAAGATAGATAAATAAACCGATAAAACAACAGAAAAAGTAATGGCAGTTTATTATCAGGGGTTTGTACCATAATTTACAACATCAATCCAGGCAGTATATCATTTCAAACTATTAAAAATGTCAATAAAAGTAACGTTTTCAAACTTTCAAAGTTGGTGGAAGAAAGATCAAGGTTCCATAATACAATTCAAAATCATAAACAATAGAAAAAATAAACATAAATCACGAAATACAAAAATCTGTTGATTTTTTTTTTATTTATTTATAAAAAAATAATATTTTTTTTTTACAGTGTTGTATGCTGTAAAACAGACAAAATTAGCATTTAGAAGCTAGACACAATCTATGCTTCTGAAACCTGTATTGAAAGTTTAAATGTGCATTTGTCAACAGCATGCCCAGAGAGAGAGAAAATGCATTGCATACCTGCTAATTCCAAATTAAGTTGCACAAAATTACAATTTTATGGTGAATGACACATAGTCTATAAGGAATAAAACATCCAGACCATTTTATGCTTTCCATTGGAGTGAATGAAATGTGGAAAACTGCCACAGCATGCATGTGCATTGTCCCCTCACAATTATATGTACTGAATGCTGTATTTAAAGTAGAGAATCTGTTAGACAGACTTGGCATTGCTAGACTATGACTGACAGTTATGCTTTAGGTCAAAGATCATAGTTATCTGTATAATGCTATTGGCTATTTTAATAAAGCATGAGGAGCCACTTTATGTGTCGTGCCTTGTGTTCATATTTTTGTTGAAATTGCATCAAACATCAAACAAGCTATTCAAACTAAGTGTGTATAATGCACTTCGGGGGACCATTAAATATAAAATTGTGAAATAGAAAAAGTAATGATAGTATTCTACCTAATAATTATACAGTATGTGCGTATTGTCCTTTTAGCTTTTCTACATCTTCATAAGCTCAAAATGCCAAACCAAAAAAATCCAATAGACAAAACCACAAAAAGAAAAAGACTAAAAGATCCATTTTAACAATCTGGGCACAAAGTCTAAAGCGCATGGCGCAAAAGCATTAAGGATGTGTCCGAATCCACATTTTAAGGATGGAAAAATACACCCTGCGCCCTGGCACATGGTCTAACAACATTGTGCTTATTCTCTTAATGATTTATGGGTGTGTGTGTGTGTGTTTTTTTTTTTTTACGTGTATAACATGAATTAAATCAATCAGGTTCTTATCTCCCATTCCCAAGAGACCTTTACTTTCTTGGATAAGGAAATGGTGGAAATTCACTCCACTGAAGACATCCATTAGCCAACATATATAATTTAATTTGTCCAGAGCAAATATTTGTTTCAAAAATATTTCTAAATTCAGTTCCAATTTCCAGCAAATGAATAAATGAGCATTAATAAGGATGTGTGGTCAAAAAACTGAGTTATATTCAAACACACGTTCTGTTCTTATGCCCCATATGGTGATGCATATGTCTCCAAAACCTGACAGGTGCACAAATGTAAACTTTTTCTTTATTAAAACTAATATAAATATGCATAAAATAAATAATATTGCTAATAATAATAACATTATACAAATGCAAATTATCATGAATAAACTGAAAAAAAAAACTTATGTGAAGAAAGCATGGGGGTGGTGGTTTTTATTTTTATGTAAAAAAAAAATATATATATATATTTTTTTTTTTTGAACCATTTCAATACTTATTTATTTATTTTTTTAACATGTAAAGATATTTGTGTATTGCTGAACATCCTGTGTGTAATAAGCAATGTGTAAGTGTTTGGACCGTATAGGCGCATAACTTAAATGCTCTGTTGGACTTTAGACCTGCTTTCAGCTTGTCAATGGTGGGGTCTATTTCAGTTCTTCAAAACAATGCGGCTTAACACACCTCCTTTTTAGACCGGAACACCCATGAGTCCACAAAGTGGTGCAAATGGATTTGCTATTTAAACAACTTGGTTCACAACGTGAAAATTAAGGTTGTCCTGGTCTAAAAATAGCAACAAATTGCACCAAACACGTCTTGCACCTTATTGTGCCAGGCGTATGATAGGCCCCTAAAAGATTTACATTGTTGCAAACGTCCTTACATGCATATTTAACTATCCATAATTGCGTTCTTACAGGTATGTCTTTCTAATGGGCCTTCAGGACCGTAACGAGAAGCTGTTCTACCGGGTGCTGACCTCAGACATAGAGAGATTCATGCCAATTGTGTACACACCTACCGTTGGCCTAGCGTGCCAACAGTATGGCCTGACCTTCAGGAGACCGAGGTAAGAGACTGCTGAGCGTAATTTAATTTGTTTTCATAGTTAAGTTCTTTCTCCTTCAACACATTTCTTAAGCAAGCACATCCATCCGGCTGACAGCTTTTCTTTCAGCTCTTGGCCTTGTCTCTCTTCTTTTGAATCATCCTACAAATCGTTGAATATCTCGCCTCCAGGCAAGTGAAACTGAACGCCTCTGGAAAGTTGAAACATCTGTCGAGAGAGTCGAATATACATCCTGTCATAACAGAAGTCTGTTGTATGCATGAATCTGGAGATTATACTCTCAGCTTTTTGAGTCCTTGAAGTATATGCCAGTTTGAATAAGCATAACATTGGGTTCATTGATGAGTTTGGCGTATGCTGGGAGATGTTATCGTTTTCAGCTTCCTTTGCTGGTTCAGCCTGATTAGGAACCATTATCGCCCATTTTATCTCTCAAATTATTCATCTCCTTTTCCCTAGGAGTGAGTTAGGTCTGGACATGATCAAAAAAGAATGCATTTCAAGACTTCTCATTGTTTTCAGGGATACATTTTGAGGGATTTCCTTGGATCCTTAAATGAGAGGAAAATTTAGAGCATTCCACACACTCGACGTTACTCGAGAGCCTTCTGCAATCTCCCTAAATGAAAGTATTTGGAAAGAATGCCTAGCAGACTCATTACCTCTGATGTTAGGATATAGGACAGTGGTTATTAACTGGTGCGTTGCAGCACAAAAATGTGCTGTGGGGATGTGGGAAAACTAGACTGAAGTGTGACTAATTGTGTAATTGTGCAATGTTAGGAAAATAAATGAATGGAATATAATGAAGAAATCAGCCAACCACATCTTGATGCAAATTCATCTGTCGTTTGATAATATTGCTTTGTTTATTTAAATCTTTGACCTAGTGTTTGTTTTAGATCTTAAAAGGATCATGTCATTCAAAACTGTTATTACTTCTGTGGAATACAGATATTTTTGAACAGATATAAGATGTTTTAAAACTTCTCATCTGCTTCAAAGCAAAAGTAAACCTATTTTCATTTTATGCAAATGCAGAAACCTGTTTTCTTCACAAGTAAAAAGGTCATGCAGGTTTGGATCAACACATGCAGCAGTTAACAATTACAAAGTGTTTTTTTTTCTTTTCCTCTTTTAAATTAAACTTCTTTTTCTGCTAAAAGCTTTTCAAGTGAAATTACTCCTGAGCAGTTAAATCATTTATTCTCTTTAGAACAAATCTCTTTTTTGTTTGCGCACCTACTGCAAACATTAGCACAGACTCTTTCATAGGTGTTACATGTGTCAAACGGACCACCTAAGTGGAGCTGCACATTGAGTGCTAATCCCAATGAGAACTGCACAAATGTGTGAGGTACTGCTTGATGGATTTGTCTTGGATCTTATATTATTGGAAAATTACAAGATTATTTTATATTTATTAATTACATAAACTGATCGTTATATATAAATGCACTTATGCTGTTGATACACAGGGCAACTTTTGGGCGATGTTGCTATGTTTCAATTAAGAGTGGGCAGTAATATTGTATTTGAAGCGCATTGTTCTGATTAGTCACCCTATGTCTCATCTGGTTGCACAATTATGGCATAATTTTCTGAAGTTGCACAGTAACATTACTCAAAGTTGCCCTCTGTATCATCAGTACTACTCATCTCCCACTTTACTACATTGGGTATGTAATTTCAGCTGATTTTTTACACAAATATCTATTCAGCCAATCTCACGGTAGCAGCTCAATGTATTCAGTCATATAGACATAGTCAAGATAATTTGCTGAAGCTGAAAACTAGCATTAGAATGTTTGTTGGTGCCAGACAGTCTGGTGGGTGTTTCAGAAAGTGCTGATCCATTGGCATTTTCATGCACACCCATCTCTAGGCTTACAAAAAAAAAAAAAGTCTGAAAATGAGAAAAAATCCAGTGAGGGCAGTTCTGTGGGAGTAAATGCCTTGTTATTGTCAGAATTCAGAGGAGAATGAATATAATTGTTCAAGCTGATATAATGACCGCAGTAACTAAAATAAGAAGTGGACAATTGTTGGTGTTGAGTCTTGATTTCTGCAGTAATATTTAGATAGTGGGGTGAAAATTTGTAGTAAACAACATGTAAACTTGGATCCCTTCTGCCAAATCAGGCATTGATGGTGATGTAATGGTGTGGGAGGTATATTCATTCACTGTTATAAAAAATTCAGGTTGCCTTAAATTTTTTATCTGAATCAAATTAAGCTTATAAGTCAACTAAACCTTTCTTCTTTTAAACAAAGTTACAAAGACGTGCTTGACTAATTGAGCTGTCATGACCAATTGAACATATCATTTTTTACAGTGCTCTCTGGACACCATTTTACTAAAACGTTTAAAAATTCATAACTTATTGTAAAACACTTTTGAGTCAGTATTTTTTATTTTAAAAATCCTTTAACACTTGCTATCACCAGACTTCACAAAAGCCTCTTAAAATTGACCATGCCAACTTTTCTGTGCTTGCTCAGCAGGGTTCATATCAGAAATTTCAACTCACAAAGTGGCCCAGCGTGAGATGAGGCTTTGCAGTGATGCTTAAAAAAGATATTCTCGCTTACCCATTAGTTCAACTATTGATCTTCAGATGCCAAAGAAGAGACTAAACTACTTGATTCAACAAATTTTAAACTGGAAATGACTTTTATTTGAAATGTCAGGGGTCGGCAGTGTGATGACCTTCCCATTACCCAGAGCTCCAAAATATGTTGTAACTGAATGCAAATGTGAACTGTCTATACTTTATATAATTATTTTGGCATATATGGGTGAATGTTTTGAAAACGATAGAGATGCATCAATGCAGATTTTTCTTTTTGTTAGGCTCCTTAGTTTTAGCTAGTTTTTGATTGAGAGGGATTTGCAGAAGCAGATCCAAAGGTCAAATCCACAACTGTCTAATTGCCTACGTCTAATTAGACTAGCTTATTGACCTGTTCAGAAAGGGTAAGATGGATTAGAAGTGTGGTTAGAGATCTTCCCTCTCATTATCCCTGAGGTAATGACAGAGATTGCTCATATGAGTTGTCATTTATGCAGAATACAGGGTGCACGTGTCTCCTTACACTTGATGGCCCCATAAGAGGTTTTAGACCTGCACTCTTTCATTTGACCTTCACACACTAGGATCAGATTGATGGGCATCTAGGACATTAGAAACTCCCTTTTCCTTCATTTACCTCCTTGTTTTGTGCTTTTTGATTATGTTTTTGAGATCCATCAGTTTAATATTTATTCTTATTTAAAGAGTAGGATTTATCTTTGGAATTACAAGTATTGTTGAATTATTTGGCATGGCGCTCTGGGTTAATTCTCTTGCTGATTCTGTGAAACAGTTTGGAACTTATGTAATATAGGCTCGGTGGGGTATAAAAATCACATCCAGGATAAACACACGATTGTGGGCTGTGAAAAGTTTAATTTGTCATTTGGTTTATATGCACTAAATCTTAATATATAATCTTAATGTCATTCTAGGTGATTCATTTAAGGTCTTGTCTTAATTTTTTATCATTGTCTTCAATCATTAGATTCCTTAGAGATGCCGTTTATATTAATTTTGGGACTCTCAGGACTTCATGAGCTATTTAGAATTCCACTGCAGGGGACATTGCAAAATATTAAAGCAATTGCAAAATATTAATTTTTTGCAGATGTGTTTTGATTTTTGAGTGTCTACCTCTTGTATTCAAGAGATTTGAAGCCTTTGTTAATAGCCTCTGCAATAATCTCTCATACCCAATTCAAGGCCAATGTTTCTTTGTAACAAATCACTGAAATTAGAGAGTTGTTGTAATTCCTCTCCTTTAAGTAAAATTGTGGCTATATACACTAAAGCAAGAGTGACTGGTCAGGAAAATATGGTGTAGTGTTGGTAGTTTTGGTCGGTATGTAGTACTGTACTTTATTGTAGGGTTATATCCACATGGAAGCATCGAGCAATGGAATACCTTCAGGTAATAATGCTATTAAAGAAGAGTGAAAATTAGGCTGTTTTTGTAAAGTTATTAAGTGCTGGTGGATATGCCTGAATAGTTTGAAAATCTATTAGTGTTGGAGGCGTCTGGTGTATTTCTGCCCTGTGAATTTGCACGATGTAGGTGATGTGCTGTACAGTATGTGAATATCATTCAAGAAGAACTCATTTCCTAGCGGTAAGAGGTTGAATAGTTTACCATTCTCTGATTGATGTGAATGCCCTCCAGTTACTCAGAAAGCTCATTTTCCAACCACAGTGACATGCCGACACGTTCTGTTTTTTTGCTTTAGCCCAAGTAGGAGTCGGAGTTGTCTCTGTGGGGCAGTTTTCTTTTTATGATGAGATATTGATCAGAGTGCAGAAAGTTTCTGCGAGTCAGTTTGGGGTATTTTGAAGATGAGAAAATATATTTAATCGAAGAGTGTTTTGCATTTTGAGTAGCTAAAATCATTTGCTGTGTTGCCTTTATATAGTTTTAAATAAAAACATATTAAAATGTGCTGCAGGTTTTTGACCCTGTTTTTTATATGGATCACATTTCTGTGGTTCTTGTTTTTAGAAATCGAATTTAGGCTACAGGATATATTAAATTTGGATATGATGAATTAATTTAGCATGAAATTACTAAGATGCTTATACAGTGGTTCCAAAACAACATCAAAATCACATTATAAATATGTGATTGACTGTTTCTTAAAAATCAACATTCGAAGGTTTTGGTCTTTTTTTTTTTTTTTTTTGAATCCTTGTAAATTTAATTTAAGTTTTAAGAAAAGCTTAAAAGTAACATTTAAAAAAATAGGTGCATATTTTAATAATTGATGCATATTTTTAATTCATATTTTTTAGTTTAGGTTATTAGTTCATTTTTTAGAGGTGTGATCTTTCACTGGTCTTATGGCTCTGTTCGGTTACGATTATCATGCCATCGATTTAGTTCAATACGATATCTCAATGCATTGACAATGCTTTCCATACACACTTTTATATTTTACTTCACAGCACAAGTATACTTGTATTAAATTGTGTAACTTTTAAATACATTTTTTGTTTATTTTTGTTTATTTATTTTCTTGTCCTTTAATACAGTCAGATATATGAACTGTACCTATAATTTGACCTGCTCAAACAAAACACTCTTTTTGGATGCATCAAACAAATCTCATGTACATGCACAGAACAACATGAGCATTTATAACAAATAAACAAATGTAAATATTATCCCTCTCGCTTTTTAAAACTTGTTGAGCGAGTTAAATACCTATGACTAGTCACACACTCAACAGAAAGGGCTGGGATTGGCTCTATCATGCTGGCACTGTTTACCGATAAGTGAAACTGATAATGGACACCCCAATCACAACTGATTCATGACAGATGCGGTGTAGAAAACTTACTTTAAGACATGCTCATGTCTGAATCCACAATTATCGCTGTGACAGCTGAGAGGAGAGGAAACGTCACACCAGCAGGACAAAGGGGGTACAGCGAGAGGGAGGGGGAGAGAGAAAGAGAGAAAGAGAGAAAGAGAGAGAGAGAGAGAGAGAGAGAGAGAAAAGGAGTTTACTTTCATTTTCGCCATATCACTGAAATTGGGGCTTCTGCTGTAACTTCAATGTCAGTGAAAGACAGTCCAGCAAACACACGCAGTGAATTTTGCTATTTCTGCAATTTAATTACTCACACTCGCGTCCATCGCTATAGTTTTCTACAGCAGGCCACAAACCAGAAACACCGCTCGACGATGCGCTGCGCAGCGCCACACATTTCAGAATTCTAAACATAAGTTTCTATCAGGTTATACACATCTGCCCTACAAGTCAGCGGCTGTCTGCGGCGCCCAGCCACGATACAGTATGTTCATATTTCTGCCACTCCACAGAGCGCCATCTGAGTAGTTTCATTTTTAATAGCATTTTTAATAATAATTGCGAATGTGCGCATCTGGTGTGCGTTACCTTTAACTGTCAAATGCGCGCCGTGTCACGGCGCATCTGGTGTGTGACGCCCTTACCGCGACCAGGCTCATATGGGATAAATGACATTAGTACTGTACATAATAACTGGTTAGAATCTATTACTGAACCGATATCAAATTGTCTGCATTTGCATCGCAGTGCACAGTTAATTGACACCCCTTATTATTTATATTTATCCTTTAAAGTTAGTTACTTGTAGGTATTAAAATGCTTTTATTTGACCAAAAATAGTTTTTAGTTTAATAGATTTTAAGATGTACAATATTTTGCTCTTATGGAATTATTTTCAAGATTTTCAGTTGTCATTCATTTCAATGTCACGTGATTATTCATTGTCAAATTATTCAAAGTCATTGTCTTATGCTGATTTGATTGATTTGTGCTCAAAAACATTTATTATTGTTAATTGTAATAATAATAAGAAGAATAATTCCTTACATTTATATGGCGCTTTTCTAGACACTCAAAGCACTTTATACAATGCGAGGGAATCTCTTCATCCACCACCAGTGTGCAGCATCCACCTGGATGATGCAAAGGCAGCCATATTGCGCCAGACCGCACACCACACATCAGCTGATTGGTGGAGAAGAGACAGAGTGATGATATGCCAATTATGATATGGGGATGGTTAGGAGGCCATGATGGACAGAGGCCAGTGGGCAAATTTATCCAGGATGCCAGGGTTAAACCCCTACTCTTTTTCAAAGGATGTCCTGGAATCGGCAGCAACCTAGCTTCCTAGCTTGTGGTCTCCTATCCAGGTACTGACCAGGCTCAGCCCTGCTTAGCTTCAGTGTGTGACTATGGGAGAGAGCTAGCTGCCAGCTATTATTATTAATATTGAACACAATTGCACTAGTTAAAATGTTTGAGAAAACAATAATAGAAAGCTGTTCTAAAAGACAGCAATCACCAACTGTGAAAAGGTAATTATTAAGACCTCAGCAAGTTGTTCTGGCAAGAAGTAAGTATTTCAGAAATAAAATTGCCTTAAGCAGAGCTTAGCTCTCAAAGTTACACTATTATGAGCACTTGAAGATGTGCTTGAGCTATACATCCCTCCAGTCATAAAAGGATTACAGGCATCTCCCACTCAATGGATTGTTAAGATGCCTGCCACACTGCCTCTCACATACTGTACAAATACACCGTCCTGACCTTAAGGTTAACAATGCACATTTACCAGATTTTAGTGTCAGTTAATATAAAGGGAGCAATAAAATATATCAGACGCAGAGAAAAACAGGTGTTGCACTCTCACACAATGTTGTAATAATTATCTGCATTTTTATTTACTCTTAAACCTGTGGTCTTCAGTCCCACACATGCCAAACTGTGGTATATGGACTCCTCCTTGTTGGTGCTCAGAGGCCAACAAATTCTCAGTCCAGATGTTTTATTTTAGGTTAGCTGTTGATCCAGATGTGTTAGTATGGATCTGTGCCATTTATTTGCTTTTGGAGATTGTTTTAATTTCCAGTCACCTTGGCAGGATGCTTGTGCTCATTGGTTGGGCTGGTTTAGAAATAAGAGAATGTCTGGGTCAAATTCAAATGAATTGTTATGCTTGATTTTTAAAGGTTATATAGTAGGTCTTAGCCAAGTGCACATCGTTTGCCTGCGATAATTGTTGAGGTTATTTTGTTAAAGGAACTGTTTCGCAAAGATAAGACATTATGCAATTAGTTATTTTTCACACATTACTTAACACTTGACTTCTGTTGTTTTGAGATTATGTTGGAATGCATCAAGATTGGATACAGTTTCAATGTGTAATTAATTTTTTAGATTTTGTCATGGAATAGCTTGTACTTTACAGTTAGATAAAAATTTTAAACGTAAGAGTTAAATTAAAAAAGTTATATTTGGAGTTTTCAAAGAATTTTTGGGACACTGGTACAACAATAGTTTGTTTCATATGGGTTGATCTCATATGAAAAAAACCCTCATCCTTTTGTTTTGGAAGAAAAAAAGAAGTTCCAACTGTTAAATTATGGCTGACAGAGTTAACAGGTACATTACATCTAAAAAAAAGATTAAGCCAGGTATACCCTAATAGACAAGGTTTTGTTATTTGAAAAAAAATTGGTCCCCTTTTATTTCCTTTTTACAAACTTGTGATTAATATGTTTATTATTCCTTTACCTACCTTTATCATTGAATAGCACTGGTGGGTGGGTGGTTGGCAGAATGAATCTTAATTTCTTTGTTCAATTATTGTTTTTTTATGTTTAATTTTTATAATGTAAGGTTGATACTTGTGTTTTTATAGTTTATGCAAAAACAAAGAGTTTTTACGAGTGAATGTCTGCTGCACATGTTGTACATTATAGAAGACACTAGTGCCCTCCTTTAATCTGAATTGTTAAAGTAGTTACTTTTTAGAGTAACAGTGGCGCGGCAGTGGCGCAGTAAGTACAGCTGTCACCTCACAGCAAGAAGGTCGCTGGGTCGCTGGTTCGAACCTCGGCTCAGTTGGCGTTTCGGTGTGGAGTTTGCATGTTCTCCCTGCCTTTGTGTGGGTTTCCTCCGGGTGCTCCGGTTTCCCTCACAGTCCAAAGACATGCGGTAAAGGTGAATTGGGTAGGCTAAATTGTCCGAAATGAATATGAGTTACTTTTTATTTTTTTGTTTTGGCGGAATTTCAACCTCTGGGTTTAAAATATGTAGTATAAATTTTTTATGTCACAAGATGTGATGTGGCAAATGATGACCAGTACCCAATGAGGTGCTGGTTTGTCATAATCATTTATGAGATTGTGTGGCAGTATTTATGATACATCTATTTCAAATATCTACAGTTAAAGTCAGAATTATTCGCCCCTCTTTAAATTTTTTTTCTTTTTGAATATTTCCCAAATGCTGCTTAATAGAACAATAAAATATTTACAGGATGTTTTTTTTTTGTTTTTGTTTTTGGAAAATGTGTTATTTGTTTAATATGGCTAGAATAAAATCAGCTTTTAAATAAAAAAAAAGATTTTAAGGTCAATACTATTAGCCCATTTAAGCTATATTTTTTCGATAGTCTACAGAACAAACCATCCTTGTACAATAACTTGCCTAGTTACCCTAACCTGCCTAGTTAACCTGATTAACCTAGTTAAGCCTTTAAATGTCAGCCTTTAATCTTGAAAAATATCTAGTAATATATTATTTACTGTAATCATGGCAAAGATTAAATAAATCAGTTATTAGAAATGAATTAAATCTATTATGTTTAGAAATGGGTTGAAGAAAAATCTTCTCTCCACTAACAGAAATTGTGGAAAAAAATATATAGAGGGGTTAATAATTCAGGAGGGCTAATTGTTCTGACTTCAACTGTATTTCAAATACAAAAAGGTATTTTGTAATTTGTATTTGATAGGGTCAGTGAAAATGGATTCATATTTTGTATCAAAATATTTCAGTGTCTTGTATTTTTGTATTTTGAAAATACTGTAAAATTATATATATTTTTTCATTCATAAATGAAAATATACAACCACAATCAGGAGATCAATATAAGAGAGATACAATAGAGGAAAAAGACAAGCTAAATTAACTGCAGAAAGAAAAAAAGACCAACAAAACAAAGAAAGGGGTAAGTACTATAAATTACAATTGTATAAAAGTGTACAAAGATAAATAAATTAGGAGCATTAAAGGAAAGCTATCTAAATAACATCTGAGTCAATTGACAACATTTCTTAGTGCCAAAAATCTGACTTTTTTTTTTTTTTTTTTTACACATACGGAAAGATTTGAGCAGTCAAAAGATACTGTAAAATTCTTTGTAAGAAGTCTTCATGATGACATCAAAATAAGTCAACCTCTTATTGGCGCTTTCTCAGTTATTTGCCTGAGATCAGAACAGAAAATTGATTTCAATTGAAGAGGGTGGATAATGCTAAATTATGGAAATTATACATCACAGTGTGGCGATACATACAATAATTCACTGGCTGTTTAGCTGTTTAAATTGCCATTGCCATAGTATGAAGAGGAAATATGTCTGGCTAAAGATGTTAAAGTGGAACAATATATAAAACACAAATATTTAATAATAGTCAATTATTAAGACTAGTCAATAACATCCAACTCTGGTTATATGGCATCAGCAGGATATATATGAAGAGTTTATTTGCAACAAATAATAACTAAATTTTTAGTAATTTTGAGATTTTCTTTTTGTTGCGCATTGAATACATCCTATGGAAATTTTATATAGAAACATAAAACTAGGTTTAAGAAAAATTCTGTGAAAAGAAAAAAAATAACTCTTTATATACCATCCTTTTAAATAAAATATAATTAATTTTAAATAAATATGAGAATGTTAAGAGATTGAATAATCATTTTACAGTGGTTATGTCAATTTTACTGGCCACACAATAGGAGGAAATATAATCAACAGATATAGTACTGTATTCTAACTTATTATTTGTATTGAACATAGAGGTGAATGAAGTGGCAGAGAATTAAAACTTGCTCAGAGAAAAGTTGTTGCTATCAAATATAGTTTACTTCACTTTTAACAGTTTGGGATTGATCAAATAGGCATATTTATGGAAGGTTTGCAAAAAAGGTTGATGCTAACTTGTAAAAGTATTTTGTGATTTTTTTAAATACAAAAATACAGTATTTTATTTTTGTAGTTTATTTTGATACAACTAAAATGGGGGTATTTGGTGTGTTATTTAAAAATACAATTTAGTGTATTTTTGCCCATCCCTGGTTATAAGACATATTTATTAGTTATTGATGAGAGCACGAGTTGCTTTCCTGGCTAATGCGTTTTGTTTGAGTCATATAAATTAAACTGAAAAAAGCTAGTGTAATAGCTCAGTGGTGAAAAACCCGGAAGATAAAAATATTAAGTTTTATTTCTGAGGAGCACTTGTTCTATGAACTTTTTTTTGATAAAAGGTCTATTTGATGCAGTTGCAGGGAAGAAAATGAATAGCATATTATTATTTTAATTCTGTTGAGTTCAACAGATACATTCAGGGAATTTATTATTTATATCTTTTTTAAATCTAGCCTTTATATACAGTAAATTACTAAGTGAAGCTCCAGACTCTGGCCTGTCTGTACTGTTTCTCTGAAATAAAGTGAAGTAGGAAAGTCACAGCAAAAAAAAAAAAAAAGAATTCTTTGGCCTGAGTGTAAAAGAGAGATTTTAATAGTTTGGGAGTGAATTGAAGATGCCAGATTGTGTTTAATAAGGGCTTGTGAAACACTATGCAGCATGCTATGATTTTCTCAAGGGGAGGAAAGAACTTGCTTTTGCACTTTTGCAGGCTCTATTGCTGTGGAGAACACCATTGCAGTGTTTTATAACTCTGTGTGGTGTCAAATTTTTAAAAAGGCCCTGTCCAATAGGTCACTGCGCCGACGCTCCCACATTTAATTTTAGTGCCTTAATATTTTATCAGCTGCGATAAGTTCAACAACTCCTGTGGGAAAATCTGCGAAATCCGAATCTGCGCCTGAAATGACTAAATTTAATTTAGTTAAATAAATAAGCCTGTGGGCAGTTTTGTCCCCCTCAAAACTGTGGGAAAGCTTCCTTTGGGGACAAAAGCTCAGGCATGCTGCCGTTTGTCATGGTTGACTTGTCGTGTTGCTAATTTTTAAAATAGCAAACTGTTGATGTTAGGTTATAAAGTCAATAAAAATGTACAAAAAGATGTTAAATTTAGATTGATCTCTATTATGACCACTCTGGATTGAAGCCAAACTTTTTGTAGACATGAGCACCAAACATATAGAACTCATGGCCTTAAAATCATGTTAACTTTTATGGTCCATTATTAAAGCATTAATGTTTCCGTTGTTTCTTGGGTTTTTACAGCCTGAAAGGCATTGTGAGGACATCACTCCAGCACTTTAGAAACAATGATGTGTACAAAAGCTTCGAATAAGCTTTATCCCAGGATGTTAATCACATGTAATGAGGATTTGCAAAGGCTGACAGATATTTCACCATAAATGAAGCTGCATGACCCGAGGTAAAGATTATAAAACTTCTGTGTCAATTTACCTCTCCATTTGAGCACAACATTTGGGTATGTGGAAGTTTCTCATCATTAAAATCTTACTGTCAGGCTTATTTTTCTAAAAAAGCATCAGGATTTTGAAGAGATTTAAAAGTTAACAAAAGTCAGACCACAAGTCCTTTTTTCATGGCATACCATGCTTGCAAAGTCTAGACTGACAGGATCATTTGACTGCATATGGCAATCTCTTTAGCTGTTTGCTATTGTTGATGTTAATATGGATCTTAAGCATATTTTGTTCCGCTCCACTCGTTTAAATGCAGTGCACCCCTGGTATCTTGTTTGAATAGACCTCTTCTTTGAGTATTCATTCTCATTAGACACATACAGATGCAGCTGTTCAAAATTATTCAGATGAGGAGAAATTTGGCAGGAATCACAACTATAGCAGAGACTCAATGGACACCGTAGATGCAGCACACCAGCAGTCAACAGAGGAGGCTTTGGATTATATTGTTGGATTGTTTGTTTTTGAGAAATGCTTTATATGAATATATTTATCCTGAACAATTCAATTGGTTTTCATCAAGCGTCCTCTTTGATTTGTCGGATTTGCCTTTTTTCAGCTAACACAGGCTTTCTTGCATCCACATGCAAAAAAAGGTTGCAAAACTGAATAAAAGATCAAACGAATGTCTAGTTGACAAAAGCAGCAGAAGAGCACAGTGGTACAATCTAAAGTATCAGCTAAGAAAATAAGACAGAGGCTACAATTTGCATGTTTATCAAATTTGGACAACAAAAGATTGTAAAAAGGCTGCCAGATTTGATAGGTTTTGATTTTTGCAGATTCCATTTGAATAACAATGTCAGAATATGGCGTAAACTATATGAAAGCAATGTTACACCCACTGGTCCCACAGCACTCAACCCGATCCCAGCTGGGTTTAAACCGGCGACTTTCCGCCGGGAAAGTTGGGAGTTGGTTGCTCTACCAAGCAGGCTAAAGACCATAGCCTCTAGCGTCTGTTGCTAGAGTACCTTTAGAGATCAGATGAGTGAGGTTTAGCTGCACAGCACTTTACTAACTGGCCTCCTACACTCATGCCCTTAAACCTTACTCCCATCCAGGCCACGGGATCAAACCAGCGACTTTACTCATCGGAGTCAGTTGCTCTACCAAGGAGTCTAAAGACCATGGCCTCTAGCATCTGTTGGTAGAGTGAGGTTTACCTGCACAGCACTTAACTAGCTGATCTCCACTACAGCAGCACAGATCTGTCCTGCCCATCATCAACAGTTCCCCTTCGGGGGGAACTTCAGCACTATAAGTGGATTTGATTTGTAAAATCCACGCATTGGGAGGTTCGGTTCAGAAGCTACTCGTCTGAAAGAGTATTGAACGGGCCAATTAAGAATGAATTGGCAGCGCAAGCCTGCGCAGGTGAGCGGCATAAGCAATCAACTGAGTATATAAGCTCACCTGGCGCCAGCAGACGCTATCCTTTTCGCTTCAGAGACTTTCTGATCGAGTCGATGAGGGTTCCTCCTGCTGTGACCAGCGATTCTGAGCGAACGAGAGCATTCTCCCGGTCCAGAGTGTGTACACGCAGTGGCAGACGGTCGAGCTGGGTTTCTCCCTTGCCTGGCGTTCTTTGGGTCCGGTCCTCCAGAGCGGTGCGTATAAAGTTGCAAACTTCACAGAAAGAGCAACACAGTCGTGCAGCACGTCCTTATCAGGACGGCGCTCCGACTGTGCGTTTCTGGATGCGGTGGTTTCCTGTCCTCGGATGATGGGCGCGGGCACAGCGTTACATGTCTGGGGGTCCAGCATGTTAATGCGCTGCTCGCGGGCAGTTCATGTCGTCATTGCGATGCCATGACTGTTGCGCAAGATCGCGGTTAGCCTTTGCAAAAAGGGTGAACCACCCCAGTTGTCCCCTGCTCTGCAGCGGGCACTCGGGCAGATCTGAGGGTTTCAGCGAGAGATAATCCGTCGCCCACGGGCCCGCGGACCTCCCGCTCCTCTAAGCGCTCCATCCAAGCTTCGGGCGGGGGAAGCGATCCGTCTAACAGATGGTAGCCCTTACGCCCGATGACACCGGAGACCAGATGTCCACCGCGGCATCGGAGGGTGGGCTTTCATTGTCCGATGATGATCCAGACCCGCTCGCCCCCTTCGGGCTGGTGAGCGCTGTCACTACGGATCCTGAAACGGACATGTTAGCCGTGCTTTCCCGGGCTGCTTCGGCCGTGGGTTGGAGATGGTTTATCCCCCAGCTCCGCGGCCGGACCGACTAGAGGGGCGTTCCCTTCTTCCCGGAGGTGCACAGTAGGCTCACGCGGTCTTGTAAAGCACTTTTTTCTGCTCGTGCTGCGTGTTCCTCCACCCTAACCACTCTTGACGGTGAAACAGCCAGGGGGTATGTGGCGATTCCTCAGGTTGAGTGCGCGATGGCGGTAAATCCGCGCGGCGCCTCTTCTTGGCGGGGTCCGCCTCGTCTCCCATCCAAAGCCTGTAAGTTATCTACCTCCCTCGGAGCTAGAGCTTACATAGCTGCGGGCCAGGCTGCTTCCGCCTTGCATGCGATAGCCACCTACCAGCGCTACCAAGCGCAGGCGCTGGCCGAGCTGCACGAGGGTGGGTCCAACCCAGGCTTACGAGCTTCGCACCGCCGCCGACTTAGCTCTTCGGACTACTGAGTCCGCTGCGTGTGCGTTGGGGAGGACGATGTCCACATTAGTGGTCCAGGAGCGCCACCCCTGGCTGATATGCGCAAAGTCGACAAAGTCCGCTTTCTTGACTTCCCCATATCCCCAGCCAGGTTCGGCGACACTGTCTGTGAATTCACCCAGGAATTCAAGGCGGTGAGAGAGCAGTTGGTGGGTGATGTCTTATCGGCGGTCCGTAGCCCGCTCCGCCCGCCGTGCCATTCATACCTGCTCCTCGCCGAAGGCGCCCGCCTACGAGAGCTGCTCCGCCCCCGCACACGCCTCAGGCGAAGCGAGCGCGTCGGGCACCTCGGAAGCAGGCAGCCCCCCTGCCCAGAACGCCGCTAAGTCCGGCAACGGACCGCGAAGCGCCCCTGGGACAGGCCATCTGGAGAAGAGGGAACTTGCTCTTTCCCCGCTGGAGGGCGGGGCCCCATTTCCAACGGCACTTTTTACTGCCATGAAAACATTATGAAAGGGCACTTTTCACTTCCCCAGATGTGACAGCCCGAAATCTGCCAGTCTGGGACGCTATGCTTTCTAGCTTGCAGATTCGGTGCGTTTCGCCAGTGGCTCACGAGCGCTGGGAGGACGGTCTCCTTTCTCCCACCCCTCGAGCCTCCCCTCCGGAGCTCGGGTTTGGAGTGAGAGCAAATATCTCACCTCCAGCTTTTCCGTGGGACCCGCGAGCTTCCCGGATCAGCACACCCACTCCGCGCTGCCCCACTGCTGGTACGTCAGCGATTGTAGCGATGAGTCCATTAGCGAGAGCTCTGCCTGCCTGGTTAGCGCGGGCCAGCTCTTCGCGGTGGCTCATACGCACAATCAGACTCGGCTATGCGATTCAGTTCGCGAAACGGCCCCCCAAGTCACGGGTGTGTATTCACCAGGGTCAGCCCCCTGTCCGCCCCTGTCTTGCGAGAGGAGATTGCTGTCCTCCTGGCGAAGGATGCAATCGAGCCGCTCCCTCCAGCCGAGATGGAGAGTGGGTTTTACAGCCCACGCTTCATCGTGCCCAAAAAGAGCGGTGGGTCACGGCCAATCCTAGATCTGCGCGTTTTGAACCGCTGCCTGCACAAGCTGCCGTTCAGAATGCTCACGCAGAAGCGCATCCTCCGGTGCGTTCGTCCTCTGGGTTGGTCTGCAGCATTAGACCTGATGGACGCGTATTTCCATGTCTCCACTCTTCCTCGCCACCGACAGTTTCTGCGGTTTGCGTTTGAAGGTCGAGCTTGGCAATACAAAGCCCTCCCCTTCGGGCTCTCTCTGTCTCCGCGGGTCCTCACCAAGCCCGCGGAGGGTGCCTCAGCGCCCCTTCGGCTCGCGGGCATCTGCATACTCAATTTCTTTACGACTGGCTGATTTTTGCCCTCTCTCGGAGCAGTTGATTATGCACAGAGACAAAGTGCTCTGGCACTTCCACCTGTGGGGGTTTCAGGTCAACCGAGAAAAGAGCAAACTCGCCCCCGTGCAGAGGATCTCTTCTCTCGGGCTGGAGCTGGACTCGGTCACCATGGCAGCGCGCCTCTCCGGAGAGCGCGCTCAGCTGATGCTGTACTGTCTGAGAGAGCTCGACAGTAAAATAGTGGTCCCACTGAAACTATTTCAGAGGCTCCTGGGGCATATGGCATCCGCAGCCGCTTCATGCCGCTCGGATTATTCTATATGAGACCACTTCAGCACTGGCTTCACGATCGAGTCCCCAGACGCGCATGGCACGCGCGCGCACACCGAGTCTCTGTTGCTGCGCTGTGTCGCCGCGCCCTCAGCCCTTGGAGCGACCCCTCGTTCCTACAGGCCTGGGTGTCTCTAGAACAGGCGTCCAGTCTTGTTGTCGTTTCAGCAGACACTTCCAACACGGGCTGGGGGGCTGTGCGTTGCGGGCATGCGGCTGCGGACCTGTGGAAAGGTACCCAGTTGCATTGGCATATCGCCTGGAGCTGTTGGCAGTGTTCCTCGCTCTCCACCGTTTTTTTTCCGGTGCTGGAGCGGCAACACGTGCTGGTCAGGACGGACAGTACGGCGGCGGTGGCGTATATCAGCCGTATAGGGGGTATGCGCTCTCGCCGCATGTCTCAGCTCGCCCGCCGTCTGCTCCTCTGGAGTCATCCGCGGCTGAAATCGCTGCACGCCATTCATATTCAGGCAAGCTCAACCGTGCAGCCGATGCGCTCTCACGGCAGCCTTGCGTCCTGGAGAATGGAGACTCCACCCCGAGTCTGTTCAGCTGATATGGGCGCGATTCGGGGAAGCCCAGATCGATCTGTTGCTTCCCCCGAGATCGCTCATTGCTAGTTGTTCTTTCCCTGACCGAGTGCTCTCGGCACGGATGCACTGGCTTACAGCTGGCCTCGGGGCACGCGCAAATACGCGTTTCCCCCAGTGAGCCTGCTCGCGCAGTTACTGTGCAAGGTCAGGAAGAGGACGAGGAACAGGTTGCTGGTTGCGCCCCTCTGGCTCAACCGGACCTGGATGTCAGAGCTCTCCCTCGCGATAGCCCTCCCCTGGCAGTCCCTTCGAGAGAGCACCTACTCTCTCAGGGACAGGGCACCACCTGGCACCCTCGCCGATCTTTGAAGAGATTTTAGACGCGAGGAAGACTTAGGTAACCTCCGATTGCGGTGGCTAATACCGTCACTCGGGCTAGAGCCCCCTCCCCGAGCGCGCCTATGCCCTGACGTGGAGTCTATTCACTGAATGGTGTGTCTCTCGCTGAGAAGACCCCCGTAATTTGCCAGATCAGCGTTGTGCTTCCTTTACGCCGAGAGAAGCTGGAGAGCAGGCTGTCGCCCTCCACACTCAAGGTTACGTGGCTGCCATCTCCGCTCTCATAACGCGGTGGCTGGCAGCACCGTGGGAACGCATAACCTCATCATCCGGTTCCTCAGGGGCGTTAAGCGAATTAATCCACCCCGCCCCCTCTCATGCCCTCTTAGGATCTCGCCCTCGCTACACAAGCCGCGTCAGATCCCTTCGATCCTCGACTCAGTATCTTTCTGTCCCTGAAGACAGCTCTGCTGGTCGCGTTGATATCGATTAGAGGGTCGGGGACCCGGAGGCATTTTTCGGTCAGTGACTCGTGCCTGTAATTGGGCTGGCTTCTCTCACGTCCTGAGACCCCGCCCGCGATATGTGCCCAAGGTTCCTACCACTCCGTTTTAATACGAGGTAGTGAGCCTGCAAGCGCTGCCCTCGGAGGAGGCAGACCCAGCCCTTCTTTATTGTCCAGTTCGCGTTTTGCGTATTATCCGGACCGCACTCAGAGTTTAGATCATCTGAGCAGCTCTTCGTCTGTTATAACGGTCGGCAGCAGGGAAGTGCCGTACCGAAATAAGTTCCCACTAGATTGTGGATGCCTTTCTTTCACTATCAGAGCCGAGATAAGCCGCGTCCCCCGAGAGCGCGTGCGCACTCCACTCGGAGTTTCGCATCCTCTCGAGCGCGCGCACGCGGCGCCCCTCTAACAGACTTCTGTAGAGCTGCGGGCTGGGTGACACCCAACACATTTGCAAGGTTTTACAATCTGCGAGTGGAGCCGGTTTCCTCAAGGGTATTAGGTAACCCTTGGTGATTGAGGAAACAATTCGGTAGGGTGTTGAAACACGCTTGCTGCGCCATTTTCCCTAACACGGAGATACGTGCGCCTTTTTATCTGTCAGTAAAGTTCCCCGTCAGGTGAGCCCTGCAGATTCCTCCATGGCCCCCAGCACTGACTCAGCGGAGGAGTCACTTGCTGGCCCACTACGTTGTAGGTCTGCCCGCTGGTCAGCCCGCGTTTTGGGTAAAGGTGCCTGCTATGCGTGGTCCCCACTAGGCGATCCCATATGCTTATTCCGCCACGGTTGAGTCTCCCCCCTGGGCGGACCCGTGTCTTCCCTCCCCGCTAACCACTCTTTTGCTATGCGTACTCCCCCTTTTTAGGGCTAGTCCATATGTAAATTCTGCCATCTATCCCCCCTTGGGTAACGGATGGCCTCCGCAGCGTCCTCCCTATCGGGATTGCACGCTTCCCAACGTACTGTCGTATTTTCCTAGAATTATCTAGATGCTCACGACTTCCCAAAAAATATATCTAAATCCGTAAAACTTCTGTTGAAGTAGGATAAATTAGGGCCAGGGACACGTTGGAGGACCGCGCCCCCCATGATGCGGGTGCGTCACGCTTGCTTGACTATCTCCTCATCGGGGGTGTTGGTAAGGTGCAGTCATTATGGCGCTTTCAATGGGCTCCCAATGCGTGGATTTTACAAATCAAATCCACTTATAGTGCTGAAGTTCCCCCCGAAGGGGAACGTTCGAGGTTACTAAAGTAACCCTTCGTTCCCCGAGGAGGGGAACGGAAGCACTATACTCCGTCGCCATAATGACTGTCCCTTAGCTGTTGAAAGTCTCTTCAGCTTAAAAAGGATAGCGTCTGCTGGCGCCAGGTGAGCTTATATACTCAGTTGATTGCTTATGCCGCTCACCTGCGCAGGCTTGCGCTGCCAATTCATTCTTAATTGGCCCGTTCAATACTCTTTCAGACGAGTAGCTTCTGAACCGAACCTCCCAATGCGTGGATTTTACAAATCAAATCCACTTATAGTGCTTCCGTTCCCCTCCTCGGGGAACGAAGGGTTACTTTAGTAACCTCGAACGTTCTCACTGCTGCTACATGTCTAATGGTTTGGAGCAGCGGTTCTCAAACCTGGTCCTGGCTTACCACTGCTCTGCACATTTTGTGCTTCTCTTACCACTTCATAGGGTTGTTCCATTCAACCATAAGTGCCCTGCAAAGTGGACATCACAAGATATTTTGCCATGATTTCAGTTTGGGGGAAGTGTGTTCAATTCAAATGGTATAAAACCATGCATGTGGCTTGTATGCAAATACACTTCACGTCTGCAATTAGTTTTGTCTGATAAACAGTGCAGTACAATCCTTTTTAAAGTGAAGTAAACCTTGAGTCCAGCCATTTTCCTGTGTGCAAGTGGTAGAAAGCAGTGTGTGTACACTACACTGTAATTTTTGTTTTTTTTTAAATATCATATTATTTTGTATTTTCCATCTATTTACAGTTGTAAATTGTATTATGGGAAAATTTAAATCTGCAGTTGTACAAAGTGACTTTTATTGGCATTTTAGTGGTTTGGAATAATATAATGTATAAGAAATAATATATACAGAAACAAATCTGTAAAATAACAGAAAATGTGGCAGAGGTTTTTTTTACTGTAAGATACAACACCAACTCACACAAGATATAATTTTAAACTATCATAAACGTTAATTAAAGTTGCTTTTATTGAACTTTACAATGTTACAAGAAAGGACAAGGTCCCATAATGCAATTCAAAAACAGAAATAAACGGTCATTTTGTGAATTACAAAATATAGAAAACAGCTTATTTATTATCATTTTTTACAGTGTATGCAAAATATGAGTGATTGTAGTACCTGGTACACCATGCCTAAACATTTTAGTAGTTAACTGTCAGTTTAGAAAATGCCAAGAGGTTAGAAAATCTAAATTTAAGCTGACAGCCGGTTTGAGTGAGGTGTATTTTTCCCGCTAAATTATTTAATCATGCTTATTTTACTGCTTTACATGAACCTTACATTAATCTTCTGTCGAAATGGGGTCCAATGAGACATGTGGATCACATTAACCGTGATTTGTGTACAGGCGTCCCACTAGACACTGTTATATTTTACATGCTTGTAGAAAATGCAGTCCACATTCATCTATAAAATATACCAAATCTGCGCAATCCATAAATCATAGTCACACAAGCAATATTTAATAATGCTATAACTTTACCTTTTATTTCATTTCCAGGGCTCTGTGAATTAACTTTCCTTAAAGGAGTCTCTGTGTGGTCAGACACAACTAATACTATTTTCATATGGGATGTTAGTGCAGTTTTTGGAAGTCAGTCTGTAGCACTTTTGATGGAGCGTTTTAAGCTTGTCAGCTGTTTAATAGCCAGCGTCACACCAAAGCGCAAAACTCCTGTGAAGTAATTGATGGAAAAATGGAGCATACGTAGTAATTTATCTGTCCTTTTTACTTTGACTGCCGAGAGCTTATTCTGTTAGCATTGTAAGTGTTTAGTGTATGTGTGTGTGTGTGTGTGTTTCACTGTTATGTAAGCTTGGGTAATTTGACTCTTCAAGCTATCTGGATGCCAGTGTCAAAGAACTGTCTGTGGCTCCACAAATACAGACGGTCAACTTTTACACACACACAAGTTCAAATCCAGATGACTTCCACCACATTATTTCAAAGCAGAAAGTCCAGCACCATCTACGCACATACATCAATCATTGTATTTATTTTTTCGAACGGCTATTTTTTCATCTGAAAGCCCTCCGCTGTGTCTGGACAGCTCATAATGAGAGTGACGCAAGTATTAGACAGGCACTCGGAGTCTGAACCTCATGATCTGGGATTATAATTCTCTGATTTCAAATGTCTTTGCACTTTGCGCAGGCTTTATGGAAAAGGGTGGTGGGTTCACAAAGATGAACTTCTCATGCCGTGCACTTTTCTTACTGGAAAAGAGGAAAGTTTGGCCGCCATCAGCAGCTGGGTGGAGAGAAGTCTATTGTTGCTGCTAGTGGCCCGCACAGAACGGAGGAGAGGGAATTGGAAAGAACGGATGGTGTGTTTGTCCAGCTGATTCTTCGTTTTCATCCCTCCATCTCGCTCCAGCCAAACACTTTTCCATCCCTCAGAGCACACGCACGCCCTTGCACACTCCCACGCAGCACTCTCACAGATTTAGGCTCTCTGTTTTATTGTTAGTGGATCGTGTCCCCACAATGACGTTTGAGGCAAGTCGATGTTTACAGAGCTTTAGTTTTACCACTTGCTCTGGGCACATTTCCATCTGCCAACTTGGTAAAAGATGTTCGGTAACACTTTAAAACAACTGCACACTATGAAACATTTATTAAGCATTAGCATATAGTGAATTCATTATTTGTTAAATATTACCTCTACATTAATGGACGTTAGTAAGCAGTTGTCAGGATCAAAAAATATCCCAAGCTTCAGGAAGTTTCATCTTGTTAGATTTTAATGTTCTTGCAGCAAGGGAACAAAACAGAATAAACACAAGAGGTTCCATTTTGGCTGCCCAAAGGGCAGTCGTTCGAGGCCAGTTTATAGACCATTTTGAGGGAAGACCATTTTTTGTAAACAATAACAATGGTCCTAACATATTTCCTGTTCTACATACTTTTTAAATTATTATTTTTTATTTAGAATATACAAAAAGGTACATAAATTGGGATCATACAAATACAAAAAAAAAACATCAACAAAAAACCATAACAAAACAACAATAAAAAACAAAACAAAAACAATACTGTTCTACATACTTAATATCAGAAGCTTCTGAGAATCCAAAAAGATCTTTATATTGATAAATAATGTGATGATCATTGTTATAAGTTATAATTTAATTGCCTCTTGTTACAATTATGCAATAGTTTGACAACAAGCAGGAAATGTTCATGGGCTAATGACATCACTATATTGAAATGGTCTATATACAGGCATACAAACAGATGATGAAGCATCGTCTTTCTTTAATAATTGGTCTAAACAATTTATTTGGTAGAATCCTATTGATCATACATTATTCAACCGTTAACACCATTCAACTGATTGAAACTACAGTTGAGCATGCTATTATTTAAAGAAGTGCACACATTTATAACATTAACTTTGGGTTTCTTTAAAAGTATACATAAATAAAAAATAATATAAATAGAGTATATGGAAATGATTAAAATAACTTATCTAACAACAGTTTATAACTGCAGTTACAAATGCACTATCCTTGACTTAATAATTGTACTTGTAATAATTTCTTACTGATTGATTTTTCATTACTAAATGAAGTATTGCAGTATTTACAAACCATTTGTATTTAGGAGTAGTTGGTGGTTTTTATAATCATTCAGATTGAATTAAAATGATTAATATTCAGGCATATTGTAATGGTTACTATGTATATTAATAAATGCTTTACTAACTCAACTTCATGCAGTTGTGTGACCAAATCTAAAGTGAGGACAATTTATGCCTTGTAAATCCCTTATAAATGACAATCAAAAGCTCAAATGAACAATACATCTTTGCAATCTTATCTAAAAAGTAAATTTACTGTAAAGTTCAAAAATAGCTGTAAAACAGGATTAACAAAATATAACATAACATTGGATTAAACAACAATATATTAATTTAACGATTTGTTATAATACAGCATTTCAGTTATTTAGCGATGTTTAATCTGTATAGTAATTTTATTTTACATAAGGTTGCAAAGATTTATTTTTCATTTCATACAGTATCATTTGTGTATCTTCAAATAAATAGAAATGAAGTTGTTTATGTTCTTTTTCCTGTTTAGAAATTAACTGAGCCTTTGATTGTCATTTATCATGAATTTATAAAGCATAAATAGTGCTAATTAGATTACAAAACTGAATAAAGTTGAGTTAGTAAAGCATTTATTAACATATTACATGCCTTAATAATACGAATTATGTGTTAATTTGGATAGCTTATTAATCGTTTACTTACACATTCTGAATGATCTAAAAAAAACACCAACTGTCCCTTAATAACTGGTTTGTAAATAATGCAATACTTAATTTAGTAATGAAAATGAATCCTTAACAAAGTATTAAAACACAATTATTAAGCACATTACACATGTGCTTTTACAGTAAGTCAGGAATGCAGCTTTGTTTCTAGCTGCAGTTGTAAACTGCTTACTAATGTTAATTAATGTAGAGGAAATGCTTAACTGATATTGAATTCACTATTTACTAATGCTTAATAAATGATTCTTAGTGTGTAGTTATTAAAAAGTGTTACCAGATTGTCTTTTTTCACCCTCTTCTTTTATGTATTACAGTTTTCTATAAGCACAAAGCTACATTTTTTTGTTTACACTCTGTGATAATTCTTTTAAAAATGACAACCAATAATAGGAAAAAAAAAGAGTCCGTCCATAGATGCACCAGTATAATAAAAATGTATACCAAAGTTTTGTTCTTAAAGATGTAAACTAAATCTGCCCTGCCCTTCTTTTCTAAATACCAAGTGCCCACTGCTGCGCATAGCAATTATCTGAGATTATCCATCATACAGTTCTATTACACAATACCTGTATGTTTTTTGTCTCCTTTTCTCCTTCTCTCCTCAATACACTTCTTTCCACTACGATGAACTTTCTGTGCTGTTATTATCTCATAGATCAGGATTAGGAAGGAGTCTGTGTCAAGAAACCAGCAACCACATGCTGAAAGTATTGTATTGTCAGTGTTTTTTAGGGCCAGAACTTGGTCAGGTCCAGCCACATGATTTAATTTTATGTCTCATTCCTATCACTGTCTTTTTTCATCACGAGTTTCTTTTTCAGTATTTATATTTGTTTTGAAACCAGAGGGTCTCCATGGGATCATTCTGCGGTGAATTGGGTCATTCAGTTCTGTCGTATGCAGAGGTAACTGACTTGTAATTTCTCAAAATTGGTTTAGCAATATATGTGGGCCAAAGATAAATTGGGGTTTTGGGCATCAGCTGAAAAAATATTAAAAAGTATTACATTTTCTTCCATACATTATAGTGGGATTATTATTATTATTATTATTATTATTATTATTATTATTATTGTTGTTGTTGTTGTTGTTGTTGTTGTTGTTGTTGTTGTTTTATAATTATTATTTTTTAACCAGGAAATAATCATTTGGCTGTATAATTTGTAACTATTTTTAAATACTTTGGGGAAAAGAATACAAATCACAATTTAAAATTCTGATGTAAATAAATAAACTTTGGACTGGTTTCATCTGAGGTAGCATTATTATTGCATCTGAATATCAGAGATATACAAGGGTTGAACATTTTTAAATTTGCTAAGTTGTATCATCCACAAATGACTGTCTTCAAATTATTTCAAAGAAGTTACTTTAGCTATGAAAGGAATACATGAGCTCAAAATCGTCAAGCCCCAGGCTCCTTCACCTTTGCAGGGTGAGAGGGGAGTTTGAGCTCAGGTAGAGATTGAGAGTTCCCATGCCTATTTATGACTAATGACAATTAAGGATTGCTGTGAAGAGAAAAACTGCTGACAAAGAGCTTGTCTATGATGCCAATTTGGTTTAGTCAATTAATTTATGTCACATGTCTTAGAACGGTAGGGGAAAACCGGGGAGAACATGAAAACTCCACACAGAAATGTGGACTGGCCTTGAACCAGTGAACCAGTAACATTCTTGCTGTGATGCAACAGTGCTAACCACTAGACCGCCATACTACCCTATCTAGGAAAAGGGAAAAGGGAGAAGGAATAGGGGTGGAAGGGGGGATTCTTCAAAACGAAGATAACTGAGCTATATGAAAACTCTGGTAATGGTGACTTAGAAATCGTCTGATTGGTGAATCATGTGTTGGTTAATGCGGGTCATAAGTCGCGATCCTCTTGAAATTAGTTTATACACTATCAGTCAAGTTAAATTATTACTCCAGTTATTATGGCTTTTATTACTATTACCATTAATAATCATTACCAATAAAAAATAAATAAATAAATAATAATAATATTAATAATAACAATTTAGTGATTTCTGAAGGAAGGTTTGACTCTGAAGAGTAAATTAATGAAGCTGAACATTCATCTTTAAAATCACTGGAATAAATGATTACATTAAATTATAATCTACTTTTGAACATTTTATAGTACAATAACGTTTCACAGATTTACTATTTGTACTGTGTTTTAATGAAATAAATGCAGCCCTGGTGAGCAAGATAAGCTTATTTTGAAATATTTAAAAAATCCTACTGACTCCAAACTTTTGACGGTATTGTAAATAAACCTTAAGCTTAAAATTTAAGCTTGTTTACAATGCAGATTTTTATTTTTGAGCTTCACAACATTATCCCTTTTCTAAGGACGCTATTCCTCTGAAAAGACCTGATTTGTCATTATAACAGAAGTGTGCAAATTATTGCTACATTAATGGAAATTTGACTTCACAGCTGATTGCATTTGGCCTCATTGTGGGTGCTTTAAAACCCATTCTTGTTTAAATGTCTCATGACCCTTCATTCTCACCCTTTACTGATTAATAATTTTGGATCTTGCATCAGAGCGTTTGTCTTTCTCGCTTCTGGAAATTTTTCAAGTGACTTTCAGAGGAGCAAGTTAATTTCTGCAGAACAAAGGTGACAATTACCAAGCACTGTACCCACTGAAAAATAATGTTAGATGGCGAGTTTATATTGAGAATGTGGATGCAACCTTATTTTGAGTCTAAAATTAGATTTTCTTTTTTCATATCTATTGTTGTTGCAATTACGAGATTTCATGTTTTCACAAAACCAGTAAAATAAATGCTAGCATTAAATCAGCACAATGCCTTTAGATAGTAGACGTAAACATGGTAATGAAAAAAAACTGTAAATAAATAAACTCGACACAAACTGAAAAGATTGTGCGTGCAAAACTCAAAGAGATCAAAAAGATTTTTGTGGATATCGAGTGGATGATTGCACTATTGACTAGCTTATACACATCTGATTGGCCATTACATTAATATGCTCTACAGAATTATCAGTGATTGGAGTTGTCAGAAACCTTTGAGACTCTCGAGTGCTTACATGAATAAAAGCAGGGGTCTATCAAGAAATACTGAGTTTTGAGTATGTTGAGACAGTGCTTTTGACATCACCATGTCAGACATAATGTGTGGGAAGATGTCCAGGCTGTCTGGTTACAGTCCAAAACTTTGTGAAAGATCTGTCGTGGTTTTCCTCTCATCATGCACACAAATTAGTCATTGCGGAGGAGAATTTCTTATGCCACTTGACACTTGTCTGTTTATGAGACGAAAACATGTTTCCAAGACATCATAACATCATCTGCTGTGAAGTTAAACAAATTTGAAACTTTAGGCATAACCAAGCTAATTTTTTATGACTACTAAGCTCGTTTCCCGGTAAAACTGGTATCGTTTGTTTGGAAAAACGTGGAAATTTGCATAGTTTAATGGATTTACATCCAGGCACTACTTTAGTTGCCACTTCCAGCAAGCAATATGCAAGAAATAACTCAATTATAAACAAAATGATATTCATATATGTGTATTTTCAACAGTTAAGCTCAATCTGCTCCTGAATCGTCATCTACTTTTAACTACAACAAAACCCCAAATTCAACTAATCATTACACACCAAGTATTCAAATACATTTCTGACCAGTCATACAAGCTAAACATTAATATTAGGTCATTTATTATTCTGCTTATTTTTTGAACAACTACTCAGAGTCATTTACACATAGTAAAGTATTGTTAAATAATCAAACACTTTACTGGAGAACTATTTGGAGTAGAAATTACACTGTAAAAATATTCTTTATTTAACAGTTTCCATATTTTGTGATTGACAGAATTTTTTTTTGTGATTTGGATGTTGAACTCTGCTCTGCTCCTTTGATGTTGGACAGGATACTGTAGCTGCTGCATCACTGTTTACCTAATATTAAACAGCAAATGTTTTACATATATTAATAGGAAATGTTTCTCCAACGCCAAATCAACATCTTATGTTATACACATTTATATTCTCAATTCATTGGGCTCTCTTAATTGTCTTTTAACTGGTAGATCCTGTTTGTTTCTGATAGTGGTCGGCAGTTTTCCTCAGCAGATGCATTTGAGAAAAGCTTGAACAATACTAATGTACTTAATAATGCTAAAGTATGTATTATCCATTTCAGTCATTTAGTTTAATGCTTGTTTACTGAAACTGCAGAAGTTATTTCACCATGGAGTTTTGTGACAAATAGCTTTTGAATGGTTTTATGATAAAAACATTCTCAAAATTAGGTTTGTATTTCATGCATCATCCCTTCTCTCAGGCTGACGCTTTCCTTTTGACCTCAGGTCGGCTACTGAGAAGAGCTCTCATGTGAGGTTCCTGCTGGATTTGGAATTTAGTAGTGTGTTTTTCAGGCTTAAAGAGTGTTTGAACTTTATCCCTGGAGTCATATTCCTTGTAATATACTAATATTTAGATTTTCTTTCATTGCCTAAGTTTTCTTCCTTCCATAAGACGGTTTCCATTTGCATCTTGTTGGATTTGGTCCTAATGGTGCAGTGCAATTTCAGGATTCCTCCAGATGTAAGAGTGATCTGTTTTTATGGATTCTGTGAACTCAGGCTGACTGAGCAATTGGAAATTTTCCATAAACCTGTGGGTGGATGGAGAAAAGTGTACAGTAGGTGTATGTCCTGGAGATATCTCTGAGATCAAGATGAAAGATAGTCCAAGAGACCTGCTCATCCAGCTACAGACAGAAAATGAAAAACCCAAGCAAAAAAAGAGTGGTCAAGCAGTTAAAAGAACATTTTCAAGTCAACACAAAATGTCAAAAGTCATAGTAAGGTCTGTTTGTTTATATGGTGTTCAATTTCAGCAACTGCAAATCAAATTGGCTCCATTTTTGTGAATATTCTGTGTACTTGACTTCTCTTGGATCTTTTGGTCTGGACAGAACATTCATTCATTTATTCATTTTCTTTTTGGCTTAGTCCTTTTATTAATCAGGGGTCGCCACAGCGGAATAAACCGCCAACTTATCCAGCATATGTTTTAGTGGATGCCCTTCCAGCCATACCCCAACACTGGGAAACACCCATACACTAAGGCCAATTTAGCTTGTTTAATTCATCCAAAACGCATTTGTTTGGACAGTGGGGGAACCCGGAGCACCCAGAGGACACCCACGCAAACACGGGGAGAATATGCAAACTCCAGACAGAAATGCCAACTGACCCAGCCAGGGCTAGAACCTGCGACTTTCTTGCTGTGAGGTGATTATACTACTCACTGGGCTACCGTTACACCCTGGACCAAAAATAATAGATAAAATAAATTTATTCCTAATTTATTTTGTGGTCATACTGTCATTTATAAGGCTGAATCTACGATGAAAAGATGAAGAGAGACAGAGACTCAAAGAGTGATTGGTCTGGTTCACTGAACACACTACTGCTTGGTCCAGCTGGAAGATCCTCAATTTCAGTTCCTGATAGCAGCGCTGAATGCTTTGTAGATTGGCAACCTTTTACTCTGCATCTTCTCCTGATGTTAATAAAAGCTCCTCCAGCTTATGAGCACCTGTCAGCAATTTTCCCGTTCCTTCTTCCTACTCCTCAACATTATGGCAAATGGCAGCAGACCTTGGTCACTATTGAAGAGTGGCAAATTTTCTTGAATGTCAACCACCCCTTCATACTGTGGCAGACATCAACAAGTCTATCTGGCAACAGATTCAGTCCAACTTAAATAATGTGTATCCACCCACCAATTTTGAATGATTTTTTTTATTTTTATTATATAATGCTTAATGGAAATGCCAAGATGCACATACATTTTGAAAATGCACATAAAAACATATGTGCACACCTAAGTAGGATACACGTTTTATCTGATAAGAAACTAAGATGGAAACGCATTTACAGAATAAATTCCAGCATGCGCATCAAACATGATGTGATTTTGTTTTAACAAATCATGTCATAACAAAAATAGGCATGAAGGAACTGCATTAATGGACAAACCAGCAGATTGATTACATTGTAAGACATCTGAAATGTTGTTTTGGTCATTCTAAAAAGCATTAGCCAAAGTCTATCATCAAAGTAGTTTTAGTATTCAGTGGTTCCTAGAAGTGTCTTGAGTGGCTGCACTCTCAAAGAGCGGTTTCACATCACCCAAAGCCATCTCACATTCATTGCGTTTTGTCATTTCATTTTTCTTTTTGAAATTTGGTGCCAGTTTATCAGAAAGTGATGATTTTGTTCTCTTTAACTCATTGGATGGAAACGGTGCTTTATTAGCAAATACATCTAATTCACATCTTTGGATGAAACATGGCTGAAGGCACTGCAAATTTTAACCAGCAGCAAGGACTCTCCAAAAGCATACCCCTTCTTCCTCTTGGGTTTTGACACAAATGGAATCAAGTGCATAGTTCAGAGAAAGACCCTGAAACCGAAGATCAATCAATTATTAAACGAACAACCCAACAAAGCAAACTGGCAGCCACTCACAAAAGGCCATAGTGTTAGGGCCAAATTGTCAGAGATTAAGCCAAATGTTACCGGTTTGTTCATGTAGATGGAGAAACTAAACAAACAGAGCTCTTTTTCATTTATCCACAACCGAGGTGACAACATTGCTCCCTAGGCAATTGGTTACCCACTGTTCTGGGTGTGTTTATGGTGTGTGTGATAGATTAAATGCAAAGTGCAAATTCTGAGTACTTGACCCTCACTTTCGTAAATGCCTGGTCCTCACTAGTTATTTACAGTTATTGCTGCTTCTGATATTCTCACCAAGCTCTTCCTCAGCAATCGATTATCAGTGATGCTACTAGCCTCACTCCCATTGCTTTGGGCCCTGCCCTACTTTTCACAAGAGCAATCACATAAAAGTTTGTTGCAATTGACCAAAACTTGTCAAGTGCGACCACACCTTTAGATTCTGTCTAAGCAAACCAAATGTAACGGTGCAAAGGAACTAGAACCCCATCATGTGACAGGAGAAAAACCTCTGGCTTAAATCAATTAAATCTATGTAAACAAAACTGTGCAAGGTCAAGCCGAGGATGTTTATCATATTTATTCATTTTATGATTGTCAGCTGTTCCACACCTCTGTGCCTTTCAACCATTTGCTGCTAAGACTAACCACACCAAGATCAAACAGTTCTCAAAGACCACACATGAAATTGTTCAAACGTGCCAAATCTTCCATAAGTATGTACAGGTACGAATAACTGAGTGTGAGCACAAGCGAGCGTTTGTTCACATGCTTTCTAGGCATGGATTGTTCAAGTTTTTTTTAGCTATAGCTGGTATGAGAGGTATAGCTATGCTCAATAAGGATAGGAGTCGTTATGTCTTAACTGGTTTGTTTGTTTCAGTTATTCGGACTAGAAACAGAAAAAAGCACTATAAAATTGGAGAGCAGAAGAACTAGAAAGAGAAAAAATTGGAATCCAGAAAATTTATGTTATGATCACCAGCGATCAAGCAGCTGCAGATCACTGGTAAACATGCAGATTGCAACGGACTACAAAAGTTCCAGTCATGCACCACTCACATGCACCTGTTCCAGTGATTATACACACACAAACAGCACAGCTGAAGATCAAGGACTGTAAATACATCACACAAACATCAGTGCTGAGTCTTATAGTTATACTGATTGTGAACATTACGATGCGTTTCTCGCCTTGCCATGTTTTTTGATTTTTGCTTTCTTTGTTTGTTTGTTATGTTGTCTGCCTGTACTGACCACTCACCTGTGTATTTGACTACGATTCTAGATTTCCTGTGTAATTCTGTTGTATTTCCCTGTGTTGACCATTGCTTTCCTGACCATTCTGTTTAATAAATCTGCCCACAATTTAGTTGCATCCAAAACTCGCCTTTCTGCATAAGAGGTTGGAAAATGAACAGTTCAAATTGACCCCCATTTTCTGAATTCTAAATCTGTTTTCACAAAAAACACAAGGTCTTCACCACATGGGTGTATTATCAATAATGTGATACTAAGCCACACTTTTTTGCTTTGCATATAGACATTTGAGGGGCATTATGCACATATTTACACATTATGACACGTATATACTGTATGTAATGGAGAACTTGTTCAAGGCATTTTCAGCAGGTCTTATTATGTGAAAGACTTGTAGTTTTGTAAATGTAATCTGACCATATTTGTTTCTCTCTCCTAGGGGCCTTTTTATTACAATTCATGACCGCTCCCACATCCCCACACTTCTTCAGAGCTGGCCGGAGAAGGACATTCGTGTGAGTTTTGCCTACTTAAACTTATACCACCCTGTACTATTACACAATGTACCAGAACTAACACTGTCAGACACTAATTAAAACTATGTAGGGTTTTACCAAATCCAAAGCCATTGGGTCCACATTTTTATGACTTGTACCGTGAAAACAATAATATGCTCGTTAAGTAATTAAAAGTTGTTTAGGTAATGATGTAATATAAATCAAGGGTGGCATGAAATGAAGCAGCTGGAAAAATTATAAACACCTACTGCATTTGCAACACAATGTTAACGGAAAAAAACATGCTGTTCTTGTTTTGGGATCAGTTGTATCCAATAATGGGCTTAAGTTACACAGCTGATGCTGCTCATTATTTTGAATGTGTTTGTTTATTGAGAATATGTGAAAATGTGATTATAAAAGCAGAAAATCTGTTGGAGGGCAGAGTCATAAATGTAGCAAATGAAAGACATAAAATACAAAAGAGGAAGTTATTACATATTACATCAGTTGCTTTAGAGTGAACCAGCAGATTTTAGATTTTGTAATAATGTTTAGAAGTATAGGATCCTCTTGTGTTTCTTGGATTTATTTGATCACTTTATACTGTAAAAACAATGATGTTGTGAAATAATGCTACCATTGAAGTTAGCTGTTTTTATTTTAATATATTTTAAATGGGGAAGCATTATGGCTCATTGGTTAGCACTGTCACCTCACAGCAAGAAGATCACAGGTTCGAATCCCAGCTGGGCCAGTTGGAATTTCTGTGTAAAGTTTGCATGTTCTCCCAGTGTTCGTGTGGGTGTCCTTCGGGTGCTCGGAAGCCACCCACAGTCCAAATACATGCACTGTAGGCAACATAGGCTCATTCTGAAAACATGGCCCTGTATACTATCCTGGGGATTACAGATTATGCAGCCAGAAGTACGTATGGCTGCGTTTCGTTTTTAAAACAAACGCCATGGGGTGGTATAGTGTTGCGCTTTTCGCGCTTACCAGTTGGTCACTTACCTCAGTATGGATGGCTTTCCCGCTGTTAGCAGTTTGTCCAGTTAGCTCACCATGTACGACGGCGACTTGAAATGCAGTGAGGAGTTGACCGCGATCATGGGCTCAAGAACAATTTCAGAAAGTTGGTAGGATAAAAACAGAAGCCAAAACATAAAATAAACAAGTAAATAACAGGGTGAGAATGTGGTAAACTTTGAAAACATGCTTGAGATCAGGCGAGGGCTTTTCTTTTTTTGGATTACTCTTTTCAAACTCTCAGTTAGATTTAGGAAAGTGGCTGGGTGGGTCAGTCTCTCAGTCAACAGCGGCCTGTGGTGGATTTATGCGAGAACAGCAGGCGCGAATGGCACTCGTGAGAGAAATTTGAGATCTCAAAAAGTGTACACAGCGTCCTCAGGTGGGTCGTGAAAACTAAAACAGCAAAAAACATACCTCCTGGGACGTATTGAAAGCTCTCCAAAATGTATATAGCGGTACTTTTTCAGAAAGAGCCTGGGTTGGCTATAGGTGAATTGGATAAAGTAAATTGGCCGTAGTGTGTGAATGTGAGAGTGTATGGGTGTTTCCCAGTACTGGTTTGCAGCTGAAAGGGCATCCGCTGTGTAAAACATATGCTGGAATAGTTGACGGTTCATTCCGCTGTAGTGAACATTGATAAATAAGGGACTAAGGCAAAAGAAAATAAATGGATGAATATTTTAAATGTAAATTATTTGTGTGATAAAGTTTTATTTATAATGTAATTTTAATTTAACTTCATGTAGAAACTTACTATATTTATATTTGGTTTATATTCATATTGATTAAAGTTTATGATTTTTTTTTTTTTTAGGATCCAAAAGTTGAAAAGTACAGCATTCACTAAAATATAAATCTTATGTTACTTTAAATGTCTTTGCTGTCATTTTTATCCGTTGTCAAAAAACTAAGTAATAAATAAAATGTGCATTTATTTATTATATTTATTTATAATAAAAGATTTGTAAGATAGAGATACTTTTATCTATGATTTTTTAAATATAGCTTCTCAATGTATTTGTGTTGTTTATATTTAATTCTCTTTATATTTACTATTAGAGATTTTAAACAAAATGTTATTGTAAATATATGTAGTTAAATATATGTAGTTTACCCAAAACTGAAAAGATTTGAAAATCATTTACTCTCTCTCTCTCTCTCTCTCTCTCTCTCTTGTGGTTTTAAATCTTTGAGTTTCTTTCTTCTGTTGAACACAATAAGATGTTTTGAACTATGCTAATTGCTACAACTTCCATAGTAGGAAATAAAATACTGTGGAAGTCAATGGTTATAAGCTACTAGCATTTGTTAAAATATTTTCCTTTTTGTTCAACAAAAGAAACAAAACTCAAATGGGTTTGGAACAAGTGTCAGAATTACATCTCTTTAATAGCACCCCCTCCCCCCCAAAAAATAACAAAAAACAAACAAAAAAACAAAAATGTATTTTTGTTCATCTATGTTTCTATTTTTGCGGACTCCCTTTAACTCTTGGTGCATTTTTTGTTAGGCTGTAGTGGTGACAGATGGAGAGAGGATTCTGGGCCTGGGGGATCTGGGCTGCTATGGCATGGGCATCCCTGTGGGTAAACTGGCCCTGTACACTGCCTGTGGAGGAATGCCGCCTCAGCAGTGCCTGCCTGTTATGCTGGACGTCGGCACAGACAAAGAGGTAGGCAAAACTGTGGCACCACAACCCACCAGACCATGACTTTGCCATCCCGCTTACTCTGACATAATCAAAGAGGGACATAACTATTCTTAGCAGACTCATCCTGTCTCACGCTTTTAATCCACCAGTGTTTGTTTTCGTCAGTCATGGCAGTGCAGTGTTATAGCAGAATGACAGAGGTTAGAGTTTCTGTAGCTGGAGGCTATGAATAGATATGACAGTTCAGAGGTATATGGTGAGTGTAAAGTCTGTGTCATTCTTAGCAGGGCCAAGGGTGTGGCATCACAGAAATAGAAAAGCACTGCCTCATTCACCACAGCTTTGTTTCCACCTGGCACTTCCTTTCTGTGCTACAGCAGTCGCTAAACCATGCCGTCTTAGTGGCCAAATCTCAAAATGGGAAGCAATGGAGACCAAGAGGCCAATTTTTTGTGATGTTTTAAAAAGTTTTGAGTAGAGATGACAATGTTGACAAAACAGTTTCATGTGATTCACATGTGCTTTTCTGTGAAAATGACAAACTCTGCATTATACAGGTCAGTAGTTGCCGATGTCTCTTTGTGAAGAATCATTACAAACCTGAACACATGTGGACTTGTAGTCCTGAGGTTCCCAAACTGTTTCAGCCCATGACCCTCAAAACAGCAATGCCAGGGATTTGCAAGCCCCACTATCCAAATATTGGTTATAAATACACAAACATGTGTGTACACAGACAATAGGCTTATGTAAAATGCAGCAAATTAACAACACCAAAATTTAGATTTTGAATACTTGCACATGCATAGACTGTAAGTGATTGATTGATTGATTGATTGATTGATTGATTGATTGATTGATTGATTGATTGATTGATTGATTGATTGATTGATTGATTGATTGATTGATTTGATTGACAGACTGACTGGTTGGTAGAAAGAAAGAAAGAAAGAAAGAAAGAAAGAAAGAAAGAAAGAAAGAAAGAAAGAAAGAAAGAAAGAAAGAAAGAAAGAAAGAAAGAAAGAAAGAAAGAAAGAAAAAAAGTTTCAAGCATTATAACATTTTGTTTTGTTTTATTTTGTTCAGACTTAATGCTTCAACTATTAAATTTGTTCATTCATTCATTTTCCTTCAGGTTAGTCCCAGGGGTCGCCACAGTGGAATGAACCACCTACTTATACAGCATATATGTTAAACAGCACATGCCCTTCCAGCTGCAACCCAGTACTGGGAAACATCCATACACACTCAGTGACAAACATACACTACTGCCAATTTAGTTTATTTAATTCAATGAAATGCCAACTGACCCAGCCGAGACTCCAACCAGCAACCTTCTTTCTGTGAGGCGACAGTGCTAACCACTGAGCCACCGTGTCACCATTTAAATAGTTTATTTTGATTTAATATACAGTTGTGGCCAAAAGTTTTGAAAATGACGCAAATATTAGTTTTCACAAAGTTTGCTGCTAAACTGCTTTTAGGTATTTGTTTCAGTTGTTTCTGTGATGTACTGAAATATAATTACAACCACTTCATAAGTTTCAAAGGCTTTTATTGAAAATTACATGACATTTATGCAAAGAGTCAGTATTTGCAGTGTTGGCCCTTCTTTTTCAGGACCTCTGCAATTCGACTGGGCACGCTCTCAATTAATTTCTGGGCCAAATCCTGACTGATGGCAACCTATTCTTTCTTAATCACTTCTTGGAGTTTTTCAAAATTAGTGGTTTTGTTTGTCCACCCGGCTCCAGAGGATTGACCACAAATTCTCAATTGGATTAGGATCTGGGGAGTTTCCAGGCCATGGACCCAAAATTTCAACGTTTTGGTCCCCGAGCCACTTAGTTATCACTTTTGCCTTATGGCACGGTGCTCCATCGTGCTAGAAAAATGCATTTTTCTTTACCAAACTGTTGTTGGATTGTTGGAAGAAATTGCTGTTGGAGTGTGTTTTGGTACCATTATTTATTCATGGCTGTGTTTTTGGGCAAAATTCTGAGTGAGCCCACTGCCTTGGATGAGAAACAACCCCACACATGAATGATCTCAGGATGTTTTACTGTTGGCATGACACAGGACTGATGGTACCGCTCACCTTTTCTTCTCCGAACAAGCCTTTTTCCAGATGCCACAAACAATTGGAAAGGGGCATCATCAGAGAACATGACTTTGCCCCAGTCCTCTGCAGTACATTCTCCATACTTTTTGCAGAAGATTAATCTGTCCCTGATGTTTTTTTTTTTTTTTTTTTTTGGAGAGAAGTGACTACTTTGCTGCCCTTCTTGACACCAGGCCATCTTCCAAAAGTCTTCGCCTCACTGTGCGTGCAGATGCGCTTACACCTGCCTGCTGCCATTCCTGAGCAAGCTTTGCACTGGTGGCACTCCGATCCTGCAGCTGAATCCTCTTTAGAAGACGATCCTGGTGCTTGCTGGACTTTCTTGGACGCCCTGAAGCCTTCTTAACAAGAATTAAACCTCTTTCCTTGAAGTTCTTGATGACACAGCGTAATACTGTAATACTAAAGTTCTTGATGGCACTGCGCAATACTGTATAATTGCGCCTGCTGTAGCCATGGTATGACTCTTAGAAAAATGATCTGGTCACACTTTATTTTGATGGTCCGTTTGTTGAATTTAAGTTACATTGCATCTGCATGCCAACTAATTCTCATTAGATTATAAATTGAAGGTTAGCTGGGGTTATAGTTGACATGTTGACATTATAAGTTGACATGTATACTTGCAAAGTTTGTTATAGTCAGTTAAATGTCTGTTGAAGGAGCAGTATCAACAGATATTAAGCAGACAGTACTAATACCCTAATGGACCAACATAATAAAGTGTTAACAAATATTTTTACCAAGTCATTTTTGAGCGAGATGCTAATAATCTAATCTGATTCAGTAATCTATGCTAAACTAAGCTAAAAGTGCTTCCACCAGACCCAGCTAAATGAATTCAGAAATGCTAAAACTCAATTGTTTAATTCTAGGGTAGTTGAAAATTGAGCCCATTATCAAAAACAGTGGAGTGTTGCTTTAAGAATATTCCGGCATGAGATTGCCAAGATTCATTGTCACACATGAATTGACAACTAATTGTTTCATGCCATCAGAATGGATCTATTTTTCCAAGCCAACAGTTTGCAATAAAGTTCAAATTTTTTCAATCGATCAGAAATCTTGTGTTTGTCTGTACAAAAGCTCAAAAACTAAGTAAGAGAGTAAAAGCACATTAACACTGTTGTGTAACTACTCTCTGACTCACTTTTCCCATTCAGCTGTGCTTCAGTATCAAGCATTGCTGCTGCTGCTTCTAAATTCAGAGTGGCCAGTCAGTTATTCAATATATCCTCAGGCATCAAAACACTTTTAACGAGTTGACTCTAGATTTCAGCCCCCTGCCCTGTCAGCATCTGCCTCCAAGTGATTTCAGCTGGAGGAATGAAGAGGGATTTTTTTCTTAATTTAATTCACTTATCAGTTGTTTTGGTTGAACTCTTATTTGTTTGTTTATTTCATGCTGTCTGGATTAATGTTGCGTGCATGTGTTCGCGATAAAGAGCCGTCTTTGGTTATTAAAGTGGTATCAAAGTAGACAGACAGAATATGCGCACTGTTTCATATCCGCTCGCTGTTTAGTCTTCAGTCCTTCAAAATCTAAAACTGAAAGACTTCTGCTGCTGCACTTTTTGGCCGACTTTGTTTGAGGTAATTAAGACCTTGTTTTCGGGATATTTTGAAGAGATGACAGATCTAATGATTGATGTATTCACTGCTTGTCCCCCCACAGCTGTGTGTGTATGTGTGTGTGTTTTGTAGGACTGTGCAGTCAGATGATTAAATGAGTGTTATTAAAGGATTAAATCTACTGTTATTTCTAAAGGAAAGACGCCTGCTGACTGGGGTCAGGCTGTCTCCTGTCTTTCAGCCCCTCAGAAGGAGCTGGACGACTGCACCTGGATCAGTTTTAACTCTCTAATATCCAAACAGACAGTGAGCTATCTGATCCATGGTCAGCATGATTCATCTATGCTTGCTTAGTCCAGTCTGGTTAAGCACTAATCCGTAAGGAACGCTGTCTGTGGTCTGGCTGCTTTAGGGAAAGTTTGAGATGTACAAATGAAATGATGTGGTTTCACACAGGCTTTTTATGAAGAGATTAAGTGGGCTAACTGTTTGTGTCAGTGAACTGGATTTACAATCAGGCACTATTTGGTAATTTTTTGCCACATTAATTAATATATTAAATCAAAGTACTTCATGTTGCATTGACACTGTTGATTTCTTACTTTTAAGAATACTTTATTGTCCTATAATTATTACAATAAATACATTTAATATATTTAATATTGTTGGTGCCAATTGCCTAGTAGTTAGCGTGTTGTCACATAGCATGATGTGCTCATGGCGACCCGAGTTCGATTCCCTGCTTGAGGTCCTTTGCCAATCCTTCACCTATCTCTGCTCCCCACACTTTCCTGTTTTTTAAAATCTCCACTGTCCTATCACAATAAAGGTGAAAACCCCAGAAAACAATAAATATTAATAATATAAAAAAACTTACATTTCAAATATATAATTTTTAAATGTTAAAAACACATTATCAGTAGTTTGTAAAATAAAGCATAATTGAACATTTTACAGTACATAAAAAATAGCATATACATTAGCATAATAAAAACCCAGTCCATGTTAGTAATAAATGGGTTAATTAATTTATTTTGAAGGTGGCATAGTGGGTAACGCCGTTACCAGTAAGAAGGTTGCTGGTTTGAGTCCCGGCTGGGCCAGTTGGCGTTTCTGTGTGGAGTTTACATGTTCTCCCTGTGTAGTTGTGGGTTTTCTGCAGGTGCTCTGGTTTCCCCCACAGTCCAAAGACATGCGCTATAGGTGAATTGGATGATCTAAATTGGCCGTAGTGAATGAGTGTGTGTGAATGCTAGAGTGTATAGGTATGTCCCAGTACTGGGTTGCAGCTGGATGGGCATCCACTGTCTAAAAAATATGCTGGAGTAGTTGGTGGTTTATTCTGCTGTGCCACTGCTGATAAAAAAGGGACTAAGCCAAAGGAAATTAATGTTTATTTGTTTATTTTGAACTATCATCACTGTTATCAGGATTTTTTTTTCTCAAACCTTCATATACAGTGCTTAACATAAGAGTACCCCCCTAACAAATCTCTCATTAAAATTAATGTTTTCTGTAGGATGCTTTACAGTATTATATTTGTGCATATACATTAGATTAGTCAGTACTAAAGCTAATGTAACAAAATAAATTAGCACACCCAAATTCATTAGGCACTTTAATATAAAAGCAGAGAAAGCTAAAATGGCGCCCAAACAGTGCTATTTTCAGAGCTTGTTCTGTTTCTGTATTTGGGCTTCCAAAGAACACAACACAAAAAGAGAAATGCTTACAGTTTCATTTTTAATTATGTTTCAGAGAATTATAAAAAATATATATAGCTAGCATTTGACAAAGGACAGCTTCTAGAATCTTTCCCAGTTCATTGCTCGATTCAACTATAAACACTTGACAGTTTATCAATAATGCAAGAAGCTGTGGATTGTGAGCCACAATCTGTAAGTATTTTTAGTTGCACATATTGATTTATTACATGCATAGTTTGTAGCTTTAATAGTATGCTGTAACAAGAATGTAAACAACAGGAAATGCTTTATGGCACCGCTAACAATTTAGCTACAATTTCATATTTATCTGTCAAATCGCTGTAAACACCCACAATCTTCACCAGTGCTGCAGTGTCTCTGTATCTGACCACTTTCCCTGCGTTCTACATCTCTACTAGCAAAAGATATGTGAAGGTTTCATATTACTTACACATGCTTATAACCGAATATATATGAAAGACACTTGTCAGATTATATTTTAGAGAGCAGGCGTGAGGTTCAGCTGTGTCCTCTTTATTTTCTGCCTAATTCAGGCTTACACTGAGTGACAGTATTTAGACAGCTAATAGAGGCATGACGCTTTTCCTGGTGACGTGGAGCCCATCCGTGAATCATAGCACATTATTTAAGCTGGCTAATCAGAGCCTCTTGAGTGTGGGCTTTCGGAGCAACTAGGAAATATGACGTTCATTTAACATGAGTAAATGTGATTAGTTTCATGTCTACTTTAATATGTTGTTTTCATGTTAGCTGAGTTGCTGTTTATGATCAAAGTAAGATATATGATAAAAAATAGGTGATTTTCTACAAATGAAGCTTGAGCACACATTTCTCTGCATTTTATAAACACAACCAAGTCTTAAAAATACACTGTGGACCACCCCTTTAATAAATCTGTTTTGTTCAAATTAAAATATGTCAACTATATTCACTGAGAAAATTCATTTTTAAACATGGTGTACTCATTTATGTTGCTGTATATACTTTTTTCAAGTAATGTATTTATTTACTAATAATTTATTATTGCAAGATCTGAGATATTGTAATCCGGGGTCAGATTTTGCTGATGATAGCTGCACTGTATTGCTTGATGTAAGTAGAGACTTCATTAGCTGAGGACAGTGAATTTTGCAGCTTTCATGTAGATTCAGATTGTATAAACACACACACACACACACACACACACACACACACACACACACACACACGCACACACACACACACACACACACACACACACACACACAAACACACACACACACACACAAACACACACACACAGACACACACACTCAAACCAGGCTATTACAGATTGCAATCAAACCCATGTAAACACTGTCTGTGAATTTCCTTTTTTGTTGTTTCTCTATGTAAACACCTCCTGTGAGTGTTGCTGGGCTATTGTGCTGTGTGTAAACAGTGCAGAATTTCATGCAAAACTCTGGGCTTCTGTGTACAGACTGCAGACCACCAAACAACAGACAGAGATGGCTGTTACTTCGTTTGTTTAATGTGTCTCTGGTGAAAAAGAGGAATACAATCACTTATGTCGCATCATCGCAGAACTTCATATTCTCCTTCTGTCGCTGTCACCTCATATGACCTTGTACACACGCATAGTCAGACACTGATAGAAAACCAAATGATGTCATCGCAAAACAAAGTGCTGTCTGTTTTGGTTGTGGGTGGCCTATAAGAAAAGAGACCTCTCTTTCCTTCTGTTGCTCTCTTTCTCTCTCTGCCACTCATTTTCTCATTCTCCTCTGATTGTGTCTAACAGACCCTGACTGTTCCTCTGCCTTAATCTCACCTGAAAGACGACATACACATACAGTTCACGCACACAAAGCACAGTTCATCAAAACCCAGTATTAATCCCGGAGAGAGAAAGGCTTTCTCTCATCGCCCACTGACCAGTTAGGACTCATATTCACCAGAGTGCTTCTGAATAGTTGTGCTGATCTTGGATCAGATGTTGGCAGAATTATCTCAGGTGGATTTGTTTCGGCTAAGTACCTTCAAGGTTCCTGTGAGTGAATATGTATCTGTTGTTTCAGTAGATTATAATCTGAAGTGCTTAGATCTATAAATCTGTGTGTTTAGTTTATTTCTGTACTGAAGAAATATGGCTGCGACTGACTAGTGTAACACTAGTTCCTTGCACACATACAGACATTTCCGGAAAGTTGGTATGTGTATGGTCTGTATGTGTGAGCTGGCCTTTTTTGACAATAACGGTAAATTCGTTCCGGCTATTTTCCGGAAAGAGAAGTTGTAACATTACCGGTAATTTGGCGGAATGCTGCGCTGTGTCAAAGAGCTTAGAATCACCAAGAGGGACACTCTATAGAACGTTCCAATGCACCAGCAGGGCCCAGCAACAGCCCCGAATTCTGCCATTTTAGAGTGAAAGCAATCAGCTGTCCATTAGATCTTATTGCTGTCACGATGGCAAGCAGCTGCTTTGTTTTTAATTTATTTATTTAAAAAGCGCATTAAAGCTAAGATAGAACCTGAAAGACGATAATACAGCACTTACCATCAAAATCTTCAGCACTTTTACAAGTTTATTTTACAGACTTTTAACATGCTGTTGCTTTATTGGAATTTTCATTTCAAAATGGCTGCCACACTCTCTAGTGGCTGTTTCCCAAATCGCAATAGAGTGTTGCCTCTTGGTGATTCTATGCTCTTTGGCTGTGTGAATGCAGAAGGAAGATTGCTGGAAAGAGCACGGTCACGTCTAAAACGCTCTGACGTAAGACATCTACTTTAGGCAATCGAAACACTCAAACGCATTCATGTCCGTGCGGTTTATTATGAGAATAATTATATGTTCCTTCTTAATGCCAACTGTGTAAAAATTATATGATAAAATGCTTATGATAAACTGTTTGTTTATCTTTAAGCTTTGACGCGTGTGCACGTAAAGCAGCTGGTGAGCGCCAGCACACACACACATACTGTATTATGTACATCTTGACATGCGAAAGTGTTTCTCTAGATGTTTTCATTGGATTTGTTCACTATACTTATCCATCCACAGAGTTTGTAATGTATTTGTAAACATTTGACTACAAGCACAGGCGTTTAGAGGTCATTTTCTAGTTAATGATGTCAGAATTTACCAGTATTTTGGAATGGATGTGTGAATGGTCTTTTTCTGAAAAAAAATCATGAAGTCCTTGCTTATGTGAACAGCACTTTTTTACTGGTAAAGTCTTTCCAGAAAATTTTTTGATATTTACTGGTATCACTGTGTGAAAGGGGCTACTGGCTACTGTGGCAAGCCTGTTATGAATACATTGAGATCTCACTTTCTGACGGAAAAGTTGGATAAATGTATATTTGTGGCGGCATGGTGGCTCAGTGGTTAGCATTGTCGCCTCACAGCCAGAAGTTTACTGGGTCAAACCTCAGCTGGGCCAGTTGCCATCTCTGTGTGGAGTAGGGTTGTAACAATATACCGGTATGACGGTTTACCACGATTTGAACGTGCACGATTATCATACCATGAACAATTGCATATCAACGGTTTTAACCCTTAAAGACCGAGACAGCCGCCCGCGGCTAAAAATAAGTATTGCTCTTAAATGTTTAATAACTTTTGATCCGCTGATCCGATTCATACAATTCAAAGATTGGCATAAAGAAGAGAATCTCAGCTTTCCAGTGCTGTATCACATAACATTCGCGGAGATCCATGCCCAGATTGGTTCAAACTCGCTATATCACAACCAATAAGCATAGGTTTCGCTTTTGTTTGTGGACCAAGCTTTTTGAACAACACGGAATGAGAGATAGGCATACATTTATGCGCGGCTAAATAAAACGCAAAAAAAAAAAGTTTTGCATGAAATAATTCTCATACTAAGTACTTTTGCATGCACAGCAGCACAGAAACATGACAAAACAGTGACACAGCAAAGACGAACTGCTGCTCTTGCTGTTTTCAAAAGACGCAAATGAAGATGCAGCTGTTTGTCTGCATTGCAGACAACCATATCCATATCCATAGACAACCATATCCTTGCTAGCACATAAAACCTAGGGATGTTCCATATTGAATCTAGTTTCGTTATGTAAATATTTATAGTATAGTAAATATGTATATCTATTTTTTACTGAGGATTTGCACCATGTTTATTTGGACTTTATTTGGACTTTGACACATTATTTATTATTTTCTTATTTTTATTTGTTCATTGTAAGTGGTGTTGTTTATAGTAACTAAAAATATATTATTTGGAAAAAGTCAAATTTGCTTCACTGTTCTATTATTTTGTAACATACCGTATACCGCGAAACCGTCAAACCGTGGTATTGTTTTAGACGATTATCATACCTTGAAAAATTCATACCGTTACAACCCTAGTGTGGAGTTTGCATGTTCTCTTCGTGATTGTGTAGTTTTCCTTCGGGTGCCCCCTACAGTTCAAAGACGTGCTATTGGTGAATTGGATTAACTAAATTGGCTGTAGTTTATGAGTGCATGTGTGAATGCGAGAGTGTATGGGTGTTTCTGCTGATTAAAATATATGCCGGAATAGTTGGCCGTTCATTCCGCTGTGGCGACTCCTGACAAGTGACCATAGCTGGTCCAGCATTAGCTAATACGGGATTCCTCAGTCAGACGATTCCTAAGTCACTATAAATAACCACAGTCCTCATACCACAGTCATCTTCGTCTTGAAGAATACATTTTTCCTTCCCTATTCCTCCCCCTTTTTCCTAGATTGGGAGGCACGGCGGCCCAGTGGTTAGCACTGTTACCTCACAGCAAGAACGTCATTGGTTCTAATCCTTACCAGGCCAGTAAACATTTCTAAGTGGAGTTCACATGTTTCCCTGTGCTTGTGTGGGTTTTCTCCGGATTCCCTGGTTTCCTCAGACAGTCCAAAGACATGCTTCATAAGTAAATTGACCAAACCAAATTGGCACAAATGCAATTCGTCATTAGGCAAAAATAAACGGGGGAGTTCTAGAGATCTACTGTACCTGAGCTCAATGTCCCCTCGGCCTGCAAATGGGAGGAAGGCAAGGGCTCTCTCATGGGACAGCATGACAAGCAAGCTTATAATCAATCATCAGCTAAGTGTGAAAGGGTCTAAGCCTAAGGAAAATAATTTAATGAACAGTATATATTTATTATATTGTATTTATTGTAAATATATTGTGTATTTTTTGCTTTGGTAATTGAGTGAATCTGACAAAACCTGACAAAGTGTCTGAGTGGTGTGAAATGGCCTTAATGTTTCTCATATGATGTCAGTTAATATGATGTCAGTAAAATAAAAAAAATGTGCAGTCAGATACAGTAAAAACGCTAATAGAGTGAAATATACTGTAATCATGATCTAAAATTTGTATATGAAAAATAATATAACATCATTTAATATGTTACTTGTGTTCTGGTGTAGTCTGGTGCATAATTACCCTAAAAATGCTGCATTGAAAGGGTTTATTTTGGCTCCGCCTTTTCAATTATATATATTACCACAAAATACCTTGATCCACTTCATTTAATGCTTGTTTTAGTTCCTGTTAGGTTAAAAGAGGCCTCTTTTTAGTGCCGGTCTTGCAAATAAAAAAAACAAAGTCACAACAAACCAGAGCAACTGGAAGTATATTCCTTCTAACCGACTGTGCACTTAAAAGTGCATTATGAACACACAATAAATCTGCCTACAGACTCAAATCTCAGTCTGCACTCTCCATATTCCTCTCCCACACTTATGAATTCACCCACCGCCTGAAACCAGACAGTCCTCCCTTTTAAGGGCACTATATAAGCTCAATTGCTGTGTAAATGTCTTTAAGAGAAATCCAAAGTGCTGGAAGAAAAATATCTGCTTTAAGGTTTTTTTCAGCCGGCATGCCTGCAGTTACGCACACAAGGTTCTCATGTTTCGTTTTCTTTCATTGTTTTACAGTATTGCATTCTTTTGGTGCACACAATGGAAGTCAAAGGTGACCAAAACTGTTTGGTGACCATCATGCTTCAAATATTTCATGGTGAAACATTGAAATGATCAAGCCACCACTTACTGTACATGGTCTTCAATTTTTACACAATTTTTTGACTATATAATCTGATTCATGTTGAAGAAAAACATTTCCAAAAATATGATTTTTAGTCTAGATTGATGGCTGATGACTGAGGAGCAAAATTAGGCGCTGTCTTATTAGTAACGGCAGTTTTACGTGACTTTCATTAATATATTTAGTGCAGTTCTGTTGCTTTTTAAAAGAGATCGGAAAATGTAGGCCAAAATTATATCCGGGGTGTGAATAATGTCAAAAGTTTATGTATATATACAGAATTATTAACCCATTGTTTATTTTTCCCCCAATTTCTGTTTATCAGAGAGAAGACTTTTTCAACACATATCTAAACATGATAGTTTTAATAACTTCTTATTATTAAAGAAGTTATCTCTAATAACTGATTTATTTCATATTTGCCATGATGACAGTACATAATGTTTTACTAGATGTTTTTAAGACACTTCTATACAGCTTAAAGTGACATTTAAAGGCTTAACTAGGTTAATTAAGTTAACTAGGTTAGGGTAATTAGGCAATTTATTGTATAACGATGATTTGTATGTAGACTATCAAAAAATATATAGCCTAAAGGGGCTAATAATTTTGACCTTAAAATGGCTTTTAAAAAATTTAAAATTTCTTTTATTCAAACCACAATAAAACTAATAAGACTTTCTCCAGAAGAAAAATATTATCAGGCATACTGTGAAAAAAAGAAAAAATAAAAAAATTAAAAGGGGGCTTATAATTCTGACTTCAACTGTATGTGTATGTATATATACACACACACGCACACACACACACACACACGCACACACACACACACACACACACACACACACACACACACCCTGATTAATAAGTGGGACTAAGCCAAAAAGAAAATGAATGAATGAATAGTTATAATTTCCTTTCTTTCCTCTATTGCTATAGTCAGATCAGATAAAAGATGCTTTTATAATGAGGAAACGATGACGACTGAAACAATGTGCCATGTGGGAATGAGTTTTGATGAAAGCACTTCCTCTTTCGGCATGATCAAAACATGTGGAAAGCATTCCAGACCTGTTGCCTTAAAGGAAGTAAAGTATGCAGCACACAGGAGTATAGCGCTGAGTGCTGCAGGTGCTCTGTTAATTCATTTTCTTTTCTGGTTGACTGGCATGCTGACACTGATGGGGCGGCCAGTATTTTTATATGACACTCACGTCCACTTCCCTTCTGTTTTTCCCATAGCGTTTGTGGCTCACAGTGTGATGTCTGCAAATCTGTACAAGATCGACAGCTGCTATAGACTTCCAAATTGAAAATGCAGCACTGTTTTTTCCCCTCTCGTGCTGGCCTCTTTCTTTCTCTTTTTATGCCTTCATGCATTACTCTTTCTCTTGTTCTCGGTCTGTCTTTCCTTTAAACACGCGCTTACAGGCAAAAAATAACTGTAAGAGGTTTATCCAGCTGCAGGGTAACCAGATTCCCATATGTAATCTAATTAAAAGGAGCTATGCTTATAATAAACATTTGCTTTTTGAGGTTTATTGGTATTTTCAGTTCTCTCTTGATGCCTTGTGTGTAGCAAAAGCTTTTATCTCTCTCTTTTTCCTCTTTCCCCAACACAGGAACTTCTGAAGGACCCACTGTACATTGGTTTGAGGCATAAAAGAGTACGTGGACAGGCCTACGATGAGCTTCTGGATGAATTTATGAAGGCCATCACAGACAGGTATAGTAAACCGCTGGCGTACCCCTCCTGCACTTCTTCCACAGGCCGCTGATGGAAACGCCTGGAGAGCATAGCTGAGCTGTTGCGTTGCAGGAATGTGGGGTGAAGCGCGTGCCTCTAGATTTGCGGGCTCTGAGCGACGACTCCAGTGGCAGAGACCAGAACCGGATCGCTGACTGCACGCCTCATCAGTTCTCTCCCCACATATCCTGCTCCGTACTGAGCCATGCGCTGATGTAATTCGGCCCATAACCAGTCCCCACAGCCTGATGGTTCAGTGGGCTCCCTGATACTTTGGTTTATGATCTTCTGCCATTTTTCTTTGACAGTTTGCATAAAATAGAAGCTTAGATTATTTAATTTACTGTCTTTTTACAATTATTTTAATAATTTATATTTTATAATTTATAATAAGTTATTATTATTTTCTTTTGGTATTAATAAATGGCAATACTTAATGTCTTTCTTATTAGATTGCAATTCAGTGAGTGATGGAGTTCAGAATGGTTAGCCTGCAGAATTAAACATTACGTGTGCTTTTAGGTCTTTATTATGTAACAGCAACTATATTTTAAAGGTTTAAAATCATAATCAAAATATTTGATAGCATGGAAAAGCTGTAAATTAAGCCAATAGTTTAATAACTCAGTAAAGACACACAGATAGATGATGTCTTTTGCAGAATGTATAGTTTTTCTTTGGGTAAAATATTTAAAGGAATCATTTACCTAAAAATATCATCATTTACTCACCCTGAAGTTGTTTCAAACCAGTTTCTTTCCTGTTTAACACAAAATAATTAATTTAAAGAATAATGATGCAGCTGGAAGGGCATCCACTGCATAAAACATATGCTGTATAAATTTGTGGTCATGCTGCTGTGGCGACCACAGATTAATTAAAGGACGAGGCGAAAAGAAAGTAAATTAATAAAATAAAGTATAATTAATAAAGAATAAATTCAATAATAAATATGAATTTAATTCAATTAATGTTGTTAAACAAATGGTTGACAGTAGCCATTGCGTTCCATGTTTTAACATTTTAATACTACACTGTTAATGATATTTACACAGTATTTAACTGTAATGTGAACTGTAGGACTTTTAATTTAGGACAGTTATAAAGTATGTTACTGAATTGTTAAGTTGCTTTGTGAAAATTCTATTTTATAGTTGTATATTTATAATTGTATGTTTTATAATTGTATTTTTTTAGAGAAAAGACATGTAATACTGTAAATATACATTAAGCAAGATAAATGATGCTGTAAATGTAAATACAGTCTTTTTGCTGTAATTGATTTACAGTAAGTTACTGGTGAACTGGTGCCTTAAGCTACTGTAGATTTTACAGGAAATTGCTAATGCCAATGATTGTGTCCAAATTTGCATACTTTCATACTATATAGTACGCTAAAAAAGTATGCGAGCTGAGTAGTATGTCAGATTTCATAGAATTCAAAAAAAAAAGTATGCGAGAAGTATTTTGATGATCTACTCCGACGAGATTCTGAAGTGCGCATCGGATGGACGATATGCTACCGATGGACGATACGCTATTGAGAGAGAATTTATAAATGGGAACCAACCAGCTGAAATCATTAGAACAACTCTCAAAGTCTTTCACAGGTGAACACCATTAACATTCAAGAACTCTCGGTTTTGGTCAAAGGTCCCTGGGTTGCTTTAGGCTCTGGTGTGGCCTGTCATAAGGACATATTGCCACACATGGCTGTATTTAAAGCAGAACTCAAAAACCCCAGTGTCTGATTTCTCTCCAGCTGGCAGAATATCGCCATGATTCTATAATAACGGGGTGGACATGAAACTACAGGGAGCAGCATCACTTTTCCCTAAAATGCAGAGCTGGTGGAAAATGAATGATTATGGGTTGCCTTCTGAACAAATGATTACAGTCCTGGTGATTTTTAATAAAGTTCTTATAATTTTACATTTCAGAGGCTTGTTGCTTCAGGATGAATCTTAGAGTTTGCTTGATTGATGTGTGTTAAATTTACTTTTATGCATTATGCAAAGGTTACGACTTGAATAGATAAAGTCATTTTAATGGAAAATGGTTTCAATTTCATTTTGAATTGAAACAATGATTTTGCTGTTACTAGCGTAATGTCAATTTACACTCAGGATTCAACTGCATTACATAGAATGTTCTGAACTTCCAGACTCAAACGTTTGAAGGACTTTGAAGAAACGGTTGTAATTTTAAAGGGTCGTGAAACACATTTTTTGAGATGTTGACAGTCACATATATGTCCTACATTCCTAAAAACACCACTAGGACACATATATCTCACTTAAAGATGAAAATTGGTTGTTTTTGAGTTGTTCTGACCAAATTCATTCTTCCGGTTTGAAAAGTAATTTCGAAGTTACGTCATGAGATTATTGTGTAAAATTCCAGCGTGAAGATCTCTGGATCTCTGTACCGGGCAGTACAAAGTGATGTCATTGAGCTTTTAACATTAGGTCATGAAAAAGACTTGGTTCGAACCAATCAGTGCCGGTGGGTCCAGCGTGACGTCTTTGAATTTTCAGCAGTAATTCATAAGTAAGAGTTGGTGTAAACTAATCATTGCGCTCTATTGTGAATGAGGTGAAATTTCATTAATATGCATGATATAGCTTCAAAGACCTGCATAATTACCAGTTACAGTGTTCAGAGAGACGCCATGTTGTGTTGCCAACCTAAATTAAAACAAGTGGAAGAAGAAGAAAAACTGTTTGGAGGTATGGGTGGTTGGTGTTCCCTTTTTAAATGTGCCGAAACAAAAGTTTTGTTTTCATTTGCCTGTGATGAAAGCATAGCTGGCGTGAGGACCCAAGCAGTTGAATTAAAGTGGTCTGCTAACACGCGACAAAAAATATGTTTGTAAGGAACACTTTTTTGGTGTTGAATGTGTACGGATTTTCTTGTTCAAGTTTCTCCAGATGGCAAAGTTAGTCAATATTGTCAGCAGTATTCTTTTAGTTTTTAAAGACATACCTTAGTCAAAATTAATTTAGTTACTAAGTTTACAGTAATTTCACTACAATATTCGGATAGCAAAGTTAGATTGTATCTTCAACAGTACAGCTTCAGTTTTCGAAGACATAGTGAAATGACTAAAGTAACTAAGTAGTGTACAGTAATATTACTACAATATTATGGACTGAAATTGCTTTGTTTGGTGTCTTTTTAAACAGTTGTACAACCGTTACATCGTCCTCTGAACCCGAGGTGCAGTGTGAGGTGCGGTGCCAGACCGATGTTTTCACAACAGATGTAGCATGCTAAGATTACAACAGGGACTTTACTTTTGCAGTGCAGTGCAGTATTTGTGGCAGGCACAATGGTGTATTTATTAGTTATTTGTTTATTTTAACAAATAAAGTTGGGGATATTAATTGCCAGAATAATAACCAAAAGACTTTAATATTCGCCTCGTCAGGAGCATCTTCACTTTCCTGCATTCATGGACGTTTTTGTGTTGAAAGGTTAAAAATGATAAGACAGTGGACCTGCACTGTCATCAACCGGATAATGTGACTGAGGGGAATCTGGTGGAAAGAAATCAGTATGTAAATTTTTACATACTGTAGCTCTCAGATCTACTGTAAACGCTGCTCTCCGAATTGTTGTCCATCTCCCCTGCGTCTGTGTTTGGGTTGCCACATGTAATAAAACTCTCTTTTTCATGCAAACCCTTTCCTCTTTCTCTGCAGGACACTCCTACCTAAACAAAGATGGGCACAGCCGCTTTCCTGACTTTTTTCAAACAACAGGTGTGAAAACACCCTGCTGAGACACTGGGCTTTCATGGCACTTTTATATTATATCACATAATATGATTAACTTCATCGTGTCACCACACTATCCACTTTTCCTCTGGAGTTTTGTGTAATTTGGGGTATTTCATTCTTATTTGTTGACTTTAACTGCAGTTTGGGACTTTCACTTCCATTTACGGACATTTCATGCAAGCCCCCTGTGAAAAATGAGGTATTGGATGCAGGGAACCGCTGGAAAAGTGTTGACCCAATGAAATTTTTAATACAGCATGCCATATTAGAGAAAAAAAACTCTGCTTTGCTATGTAGATGTAGAGACTCAGAAGGTGCATAGAATTGCATCAAACAGCCGTGTGTGTGTATAGACTATCTAGTCATAAAATGTGGCGAAAATCATACGCGGCAAATCCTACTTGACTGTAATAGTTTGATTAAGGTGTTTACATGTTTATATTCAGAGAGCAGCATTTACAGCAGATCTTTTAGTCCATAATATTGTAGTGATATTAACGTACTATAAACGTGGTAACTATGTTATTTAAACTAAGGTACTGTATGTCTTTAAAAACTAAATAAGTACTGCTAATGATACTAACTAACTGTGCCATCTGAATAAAATAATCAAAGAACATTGATCACACACTTACCAAATTCGTAGAGACAGGACAATCAACACGAACTGGAACCACTTTTTTTTTTTTTTTAAAGAAGACAAGTGGCAAATCCAGATTTTACCATTTCCAGATGCGAAAAGCTCTCGGGTAAAAAAAAAAATGTTCCTTACAAATATGTTTTTGTTGCTTGTTAGCAAACCCCTGTAATCTACACATCCACACGAATTCTGTGCTCTCATCGCATGAAAAATGAAAACAAAAATTTTGTTGTGGCACATTTATTAAAGCAACACTAAGGACACAAATCTTCAAACAATTCTTCTTCTTCCACTTGTTTTAATTACAGTTGGCAACACAACGTGGCGTCTCTATTAACACTGTAACAGGTAAAAACTGTCTTTGAAGCTAAATCATACATATTAATGAAGTTGCACCTCATTCACAATAGAGCGCGATGATTAGATTAAACCAAGTCTTACTCATGAATTAATGCTGAAAATTCAAAGACGTCACGTTGGACCCACCGGTGCAGACATGGTACAGACTGGAATTTACACAAGGATCTAATCGCTGTGACGTAGCTTCAACATTTGATTTTTAAACCAGACGAACGAATGTTTACTTTTTTTGTGAAATATATGTGTCCTAATAGTGTTTTTAGCAATGTGGGGCATGACTGTCAACATCTCAAAAAATGTGTTGGTGTTTCATGACCCTTTAAGTGCCAGCGAAAGACAAGTCTCAAACTTTTCAATAATAATTAAAAGAAAAAAATAACTAAATGTGTTCTGCATATTTGTGTTGCTTTAAATGAGATGAACTGTCAAAGGTTTTGGTTTACGAACCCACAGGTGCTCTGCTTCAATTCTTTTTGTGTGAGTGTGGACTCAAGTGATGAAGAGTAATTACACCAATTCCTGTCAAGGATTTTTCTGCAGCACAAAGGCTTTGACAAGACAAACTAGAGCAGATAGTGGGCATAGATGATGTTTGACATTTACAGAGAGTACAATCAAATATAAAGATGAAAAGTCCCAGAAGAAAGGCAGCTTTTTAGGCAGTTAGTGCTGACAGTGTTTTCACAGGGGGTTGTTATGCTTTCTTTAATGATTTACTTTTAGAATAGGGTTTTTTGTTTGTTTGTTTGTTTGTTTTTTTTGATTCTCAGGTTCAGTGTTGTGGTGCTGCAGTAGTTTGTGGCTGGTTGACTTTGTTTTCCGTCCGCTCCCTGAAGAGACAGAAGTGTATCTGTCTTCTGTAGGCCCTCTGTGCACCCGGACAATTCCCATGTCAAATTATTTCATTAGGGCTTGTTGCTTTCACAGAGCTGTCATGGTGACGGTGTTCCAGCTATTGCTATGGTAACCCGGGCATCTCAGGGCACTGCCATGAAGCCATGTTAGGAGATGTTGCTTCATTTTTGTCAGCAGATGGGAATTGGGGAATGATGTTTGAAAGAGTGATTTAATAAAAGGAAGTTTGTGAAATGCTACCAGTCCCATAGGAGCCTGTGTTGGCTCAAGAAGAGTGATGGAGTCAGAACTTACCCTGAGTAAATATGTTGTCTGTCCCATATCAATAAAAACACTACACTTCCTGACAAGTCTTGTCGCCTATTCACATTTAATAACTTGATTTGTAGTTGATCATTTGGAATCAGAAGTGTCTTGTATCAAAGGCAAAAGCCTCTAGATTATACTTTTTTTTTTTACAAAAGTAAAATATGATCATTGATTTTTAATGATTTATTTAGGACAGTAAGGTCTGACTTTGCTTAGACAAGAGTCTTGTCACTTAACAGAAATAATGTACAGTGTAGAATATAAAGTCATTGTGCAGTGGAAAAAGAATTAACATTGTGTATGACTCCCATGAGCTTGGAGGACTGCATTCATACATCTCTGCAATGACTCAAATAGCTTATCAGTAAAGTCATCTGAAACGTCAAAGAAAGCGTTGTTGCAGGACTCTTAGAGTTCATCAAGATTCTTTGGAATCATCTTTAATGCCTTCTCTATCTTACCCCAGACATGCTCAATAATGTTCATGTCTGATGACTGGGCTGGCCAATCCTGAAGCACCTTGACCTTCTTTGCTTTCAGGAACTTTGATGTGGAGGCTGAAGTATGAGAAGGAGCGCTATCCTGCTGAAGAATTTGCCCTCTCCTGTGGTTTGTAATGTAATGGGCAGCAAGAATGTCTTGATACATCAAGCTGTTGATGTTGCCATCCACTCTGCAGATCTATCACTCATCCCATACTGAATGTAACCCCAAACCATGACTTTTTCTTCACAGAACTTGACTGATTTCTGTGTGAATCTTGGGTCCATGCAGGTTCCAATAGGTATTCTGCAGTATTTGCTATGATTGGAATACAGTTCAACAGATGATTTAGTCGAAATATCGACCTTCGGACACTTTTCCACAGTCCATCCTTCCTGCAAGCTGTTGGCAAATGCAACACGTTTTTTAATTGTCTTCTGTTTAATGCTGGTTTTTGAGCATTAATTTGGCCATTAAGACAACTGCATGAAAGAATTCGACAAACTTTTCTTGCAGATACAGGGGTTTCTGGAGACCAGTTGTTATGTAGCTCTGCTGCAGTTGAAAAAGGTTTGGCCCTGGACTGTCAAACCAACAAGCTCCTCGAATCGTTGTCTTACGGTGTTTACTTATATTGAGCCTGTCTTGAAGTTTACCAGTTTCTTCAAATTTTTTTTTTATATCTTCTCCACTTTAGATCATTTAGATACATTTAAGATGTCTGCCACCTCAGCAGGAAATTTTATTTTCAGGCTTTTAATGATCAGCACTTTGGTCTGTGGTCAGGTCTTTGGCTAGCTGTCAGGTCAGGATACATTTCAAATGAAGGTTGGGTGTCCTGGCCCTCCAGGCACAGCACGTCAACCTTATGTCATATTGACGTTGTACAGTTTGTTTGGAAACGAAAATCAGGTGGACGTCAGAACCCAACGTTAGGCCGACGTCAATGTCCCATGGCCAACCTAAAATCAACCTTATATCAACATCTAATCACGTTACATCTTGATGTTGTGTGGACGTTATCACTATGACTTCTATTAGACGTTGAATCTTGGTCACTTTCCAACACAACCTAAAATCAACCAAATATCAACATAATTTGAAGTCGTCATTGGATGTCAAAATAATGTCGTCCTTAGATGCTGGCTAGACATTGAATGTTGGTCAGCTGACGTCATGACCAAAATCTTACCTAATATTAACGTCTTATGATGTTGTGTGCCTGCTCTACATCTACCGAGAAATGTGGAGGGTCTTTTTTTTATCTCTAATATGGCAATCGGTATCAAAAGTTCCATTAAGACAACACTTCCAACACTTGAGTTATTATCACTATTTGTCACAGGTGATGCTTTAATTTGTGATTGGGTGAATCCTTCAAAGATGTGACAAAACTTTTGTCTTAGCAAAGTCCGTCCTAATTAAATAATTAAAAATCAAGGCATGATTTTATTTTATTTTGGTAAAATGAGCATAATCTTGAGGCCTTTGCCTGTCATATTAGCCACTTTTGATACCAAATAATCAACTAGAAGTTAAGTTATCGTTTGTTGTTCCTTAAACTTGGATAGGCGACAAGACTTTTGGGGGGATGCATGGTTTACCGGCGTGATGGTATCATGATACCATGGCTCCAAAATGCTGGCGTTTCCACTTTTTTTGTAAACAGTAGTGTCGTCATTAGCGGTCTATCTACAAAACATTATATTGCATGTGAAATTATCACTAAAATAATTACATGTTTGTGCACTGATAGACCATTTTATTTTAATAATCTATGGAGCTCTTTAAGATTGCAAAACCATGTAGAATTTGCACCTTTTATTGTAGTCTATTTCACGTTTTCAGACACTTCAGTTCAAATCTGAATCAGTAATTTTGTTGGACAAATGCTCGTTTTGTATCAAATTTCGTTGGGTATAATTTGTATCTTTATTTTAATGCAATTTTGTTGGCGAGTTATCTACAAAATATACAAAAAGAACTAATGCATTTTAGGTGAAGTGACATGCAGATAATACTTTTTTCAGTAATAAGGATATTGTGAATTAAATTCAAGCAAGCCTATTATAACATATAAAACAAAGTATTTCTGACCATTTTTTTTTCATAGATTTGATTTATGAATTACAGTATCGCAATACTATTTTTTATCATGATACTTCAGCTGGTTTAGTATCGTAACATGAATTAATGGTATCGCGACAACTCTAGTGTACATAAGGCTTCCTTACATCAATTATAAATTAAATGAATTGGGTTTAGGGTAACTGTAGAGGTAGGGGGATAGAATATACAGTTTGTAAAATTTATAAATAATTACGTAAGCTGTTAAAATGACATTGCTGTAACGGTGTGTGTGCATATTTACACCATAGGTTGAACAGCTGTGTTTGGAAGAGATTCATACCATGACTTTTAATGTAGCGGTCCATGGACTTAAAGATAATCTCTGAAATTCTGGCAGCTCCACCAAAATCCTCAGACTGAGCATACGTCCTGAGTGTGTGTGGTCAGTGTGGGCCCACCAGGATCACACTAAAACTAAACCAAGTGGCTGTGTTTTCGTCTCTCTTTTCTCTACCCTGTTGTTACGACTGAGCAAACCACTTTATGAGAAGTGCTTAATCCTCGACAGCCATGTTGTGTTTCTGTTAGTGTGCGGATGCTCAAGTGCTGCAATGAGATTTTGGTTGGTTAGTGTCAAATCTCAGAGCTTTATCCAAGGGGGCTTTTCGCTGCAGTTTGGTTTGGGGCAAATAATTAACCTTGAACAGAAACGAGTTATAAATCATCAGCGAATGAAAGTAGAAGGCACAAGGGACCTTGTGCTGTGTTAGCAATGGGTTAAAGATGGGTTTAGTGGTGTATCGTGGGCTCTTAGTGCATTTACTGCATTCCTTTTCAGGAGTGATGGAGCCCAGCTTCCGTCCCAAGATCATTTAGACAGAGACTGAAGTGTGTTATGGTTTGTATAGAATTTGCTGGCTACAGTCTGTGGCTTCCGTCTGCCTGAAAAATAGATTTGGGAATTATGAGACATGGTGCATAGCTGAGTGTTGGGTGTTTTTATGTAAACATAATAAATTAATGCTGCACACACGTACAGGTGTTGATCTGAGGATATGGTCTCTGAGATGAGGAGTTGGTCATGTGTAAGTTTACATATGCTGCATGTGTGTCCTTTGAGGATACTGAGGTCATTCTGGATGTTCTGGTTCATGAAGGGTGACCAGCTTTCTCAGAGTGCAATACAACCCAAAGAGCTGCTTTGAATGATGAAATTATGTTTGTACTTCAGATCATAATGTTTCCAAACATTTAAAAAAAACTTTTTGATGATCAATTCAACAATGTAGCCTGTAACTAGCAAGTCAATGATTACAGGTTTCTAACATTTTTCAAAATAATTTATTTGTGTTAAAAAGAAAAACAAATCTAAAACACGTATGTGACAAGTAAAGGGTAAATATATGATAACAAAATTTTTAGTTTTGTCTGAACTATCCCTTTAAATATCTAAAAAATAAAAAATAATTGAAATATACACACAATCTTTGGCCACTTTATTAGGTACATTGTACTAGTACTGGGTTGAACCCCTATTTTTTTTCTTCAGAACTGCCTTAATCCTTCATGGCATAGATTCAACAAGATACTGCAAATATTCCGCAGAGATTTTGTCCATATTGACATGATAGCATCACGCAGTTGCTGCCGATTTGTCAGCTGCACATCCATAATGTGCATTTCCTGTTCCACCACATCCCAAAGGTGCTCTATTGGATTGACATCTAGTGACTGTGTAAGCCATTTGATTGCAGTGAACTCATTGTAATGTTCAAAAAAACAGTCTGAGATGATTCACGCTTTATGAAACTGTGCGATATCCTGCTTGAAGTAGCCATCAAAAGATTGGTCCACTTTGGTCATAAAGGGACGGACATGGTCAGCAACGATACTAAGGTAGGCTGTGGCTTTGACACAATGCTCAATTGGTACTAACATGCCCCAAAGTGTGCCAAGAAAATATCCCCCAGACTATTACACCACCATCACCAGCCTGAATCATTGATACAAGGCAGGATGGATCCATGTTTTCACGATGTTAACGCCAAATACTGACCCTACCATCTGAATGTCACAGCAGAAATTGAGACTCATCAGACCAGGCAACGTTTTTCAAATTTTATAGTCTAATTTTGGTGAGCCTGTATGAATTGTAGTGTCAGTTTCCTTTTCTTAGCTAAAAGGAGTGGCACCTGGTGTGGTTTTCTGCTGCTGCAGCCCATCTGCCTCAAGGTTGGGTGTGTCGTGCATTCAGAGATGCTGTTCTGCATACCTTGGTTGTAACTAGTGGTTATTTGAATTACTGTTGCCTTTCTATACAGCTGGCCATTCTCCTCTGACCTCTGGCATCAACAAGGCATTTGCTCCCACAGAACTGCCGCTCACTGGATATTTTCTCATTTTCAGACAATTCTCTGTAAACCCTTGAGATGGTTGTGCATCATAATAGCAGTAGATCAGCAGTTTCTGAAATACTTAGACCAGCCCGTCTGGCACCAACAATCATGTCACGTTCAAAGTCACTTAAATCACCTTTCTTCCCCATTCTGATGCTCTGTTTAAACTGCAGCAGATCGTCTTGGCCATGTCTACATGTCTAAATGCCTTGAACTGCTGTCATGTGATTAGCTGATTAATATTGCTTTAACAAACAGTTGGACAGGTGTACCTAATAAAGTGACCGGTGAGTGTAAGAGCTTTAAAATATTATTTTTAAATAAAAGTAATAAATATATTATACTATCCATCCTCTTAGAATCCTATTAATACACTAATGCTACTAAAAACACTTTAAAAAAATCTAAATAGCAAAAGGGTAATGTCATTCTTTGTCATGACTAATTTATCTATTAAGATGAAGAATGCATCAAATTTACTTGGATTTGTTTAGTTATGACTTGATCAGCAGGTGTGTGTGTTCACTACAGCATTTTCCAAAAGAGGGTCAAGGGAAGTGCAGCAACTGAAGCTGGAAAGGCACTTTCTGAAAGTCTCATTCCAGCCTAAAGTTGTCCCATTCGCAGATGTTGATTTGTTTACTGAGAGGATTCTTAGGACAATACCAAAGAAAGATGTTTTTCAGACTTTTACTGTTTCTAAAAAGCATAGCACAGCTGTTCCAGAGCACTCAGTTGATTTAATATTGGCTCAAAGAGCTTCTCTCAACACCCCAACGCTTTCTGCTTCTGTCTGGAGGTAAAGGCAAATAAGGAGAGACAAAGTTCCTGGAGCTCTCAATGTGTTTGGGTGTGTCTGTCATTGTCTGGCCTTATTTTTTTTTTTTTGGTGGAGAGGACCAGTAAAGCTGATCCCCCGGCCAGCTCTTTGTTTAAGTTTTACAACAGACGCAGAGGTGCATTATGGATCTCATTCATCGAGGCGCCAGAGAAAGACAACAAGCTTTGGTGAGAATGAGAACACAATGCACCGAATGGACACTTTTTGTCAGCTAGTTGCTGTGTCTCTCCCTTGCACATTTATCCAAAATTAAACAGCAGCGTAATCCATAGTTAAACTCCTCCAGTCAAATATTAAATGGCTTTTAGTTGACAAAGATTTTTTTCTCATCTTCAGCCTCAGATCATGCACTAGAGTAGATCAGAGAGCAAGATGACTCACTTTCTCTACAACCTATTTATATCTGCTCAAGTTCTCCTCCAGATCCATGAGCTATTACTCTGCTAGTCTCTCTTGACTCCTTTCCTGCTTTGTGCAGCAGATATGTCAGAGTTTAGACTGCAGTTTCATTCAGGACAGGGGTTTATTAAAAACGTTAGATGAAATTGAGATCAAGTGATTTGTTGCTGGAAAGTCACTGGAGATTTGATGTGATTTTTTTTAGCATGTCTGACCACACAACACTGACTGTGCACAACACTGTTTTACTTCAAGCATTAGATCAACTTAAGTCAACTTTCTCTGTATTTGCTTAAGTTGTTGTAAACAATTATGAATTGAAATGTTCAGTTCTAAAGAATACTGTGAGCACTCAATTTTAAGCACGATTGGCATTTTCCATATGCTTTATTCAGAGTCAGTGGCTTAAAGTGAGAATAAAGGGATACTCCATCAAAAATAAAAAAAATCTGTAGTCATTTACTCATCCTCCACTTGTTGCAAACCTGTTTGAGTTTCTTTTCTTCTGTTGAACACAAATAAGGACAAAAACATGAAGAAAAAAAGCCATTGACATCCATAGTGTTTTTTGTTCCTATGGGTGTTCAATGGTTGCTTTTTCAACATCAGAAAATAGCCTCAGGAAATCTTGTTTTGTGTTCAAAAGAATAAAAAAATCATAAAAGTTTAACACCACTTTAGTATGAGTAAATATTTAATAAACATTTTTGGTTGAACTTTCCCTTTATGTCAAGATCAGATCTTGACATCCAAAGTGCTCTGCTTTGCTAGTCCATATGAAAAGTAGTGATGACCAGTTGGTAAACAAGTCCTTCTTCTTAGTTGACTGCCAACTGCCTGGAGGTGTTGTTTTTGAAGAGAGCACATGTGTGGTTAAGCTAATGCAACAGTAAGCCAGAATTAAATCAAATATTTCTAAAATAAATAAACAAATAAATAAAAAAACAGAGCAGAAAACAAAAAAGTAGTCCTCAGATGCCATGTTTTTATTTTCACTGCAATAATCTGATAATGACTACTTCTTTATTGCATTTCTAGTCATTAATTACAGTTCTGGTACTGAACCAACAGAAGTCCCAGAAAGTCATTGGTTTTGAGAAACAATCATAACTGGTTGTTATTTTTTTAATGATGCATCATAATAGTAGTTAAGGAAATAATTCACTCAAAATATATATTTTTTATACACTCTCAGAAATAAGGGCACGCCAGCTGTCACTGTGGTGGTAAAGGTCCATATTATCATCTCAAGGGTATACATAGTATCTAAAAAGTACAAAAGTGTTCCTCTTAAAATTTTTAGGTACTAATATCTACTTTTGCAATGTATATTTGCCACTTGCCATTTTCACTGGCCACAATTTTGTTGTTGAGAATTTATATTTTATTTGCATAAAGGCCTCAAGAATGTATCAGATTTTTCTATAGCCCCACCAAAAAAACAAACAAACAAAAAAACAGTAACAGTAATTCTTAGCCCAAAATAACTGTAAGCAATAGAACGCAGGTGTAAAACATACCGTGTGCAATAATGAAAGGATGGTTAAATAAAAGGTTAAAGTGAAAGCAACCTGCTGTTTACAAAAAGACCTTTAAAAAAATCTGGAGATCTTGAAAGCTGCAGAACTATGGGTACACGAGCATCGCTTTTTGTCCATTTTATTTTAAAAGAGAACCGTTTGCACCAGTTATGTTTCCAAAAAGGGATGCTTTGCGCAAGAAACCGTTTCTTTTTGAAACTTTCAAACACTCATGAGCATCACATCACCTGAAATCAGCCTTGACACTGAAGCCCACGTAAGTGCGTCAGGATCGCCTGTCTCGCAGTGTGCGCGATCGTTCTCTCATTCAGTTTTCATCTGCTTTCTTTTGCTCAAATGAACACAGTTATTATTGTCATTTCTCATGCTGTTGCCTTATTATTCAATACTTGTTTCTGAACTCTGAAAACTGAACTTGTTGCTGTGTTTTAAGAAAACTACTATTTAAAAACTATCTTCAACCAGCCAAAGTGGCTGGTGGGACTGACTGTCTAACCCGCCACAGCTGAAATCTACCAGCATTTGGCGCGTTGGGGAGTGTTAATGTCAAGCCCTGGTTATCAACATTATTCAAAACATCTTCGTTTGTGTTTAAACTTTACTATGGTAAAACTGAGGGTAAATAAATGCTACATTTTCATTTTAGGCCATTGCACAAAAAATGCACCCCTAATAGATTTATTAATACGTCTGACTGATTCAGTGATTCGGGGTTTAACAGACTATGAGTGAGGAGTTAGAAGTAAATGATAGAAGTTTTTCAATGCTGTATAAATTTTAAAAAAGAAAGAATTTACACATTTATTGGGATACAGATATGTGTGATGTCCATATGATTGGGCCAGATCTGCTACATTTTTTACAATAGATTGCTCTGCAGCTTTACTTTATTCACATAGAAAACAATGTCCATACTTGACCTAATATTGTGTTGTTCCTGTCATTGAATTGACTCAATTTTAGAAAAGAAATTGGTCACACTTTACATTTAGGTTCCATTAGTTAATGTTAGTTAATACCTTACGCTAGAACTAACAATAAACAATAATAGCCAATAAACAATAATACTTAATAAATACATTTATTAATTATAGTAATACTTACTAATGTGTTATTTAAATACAAAGTTGTGCTTGAGTTAATAAGAACAAAACACAAATTACATTTTTTTTTTTTAACTATCATTATTTACCAAATAAATAAAAAATATTGTAGTGTAGTTCTTTAGGGCGTCTAGAGTTTGCATGTTCTCCCCGTATTTGCGTGTGTTTCCTCCAGGTGCTCCAGTTTCCCCCACAAGTCCAACGACAGGTAAATTGGGTTAAATTAGGCTAAATTATTCGTAGTGTACAGTATGTGTGTGAAAGAGTGTGTATGGATGTTTCCCAGTGATGGATTGCAGCTGGAAGGGCATCTACTGCGTAAAACATATGCTTTATCAGTTGGCAGTTTATTCCTCTAAGGCGTACCGAGAATAATAAAAGCAGAAAAGAAAATGAATGAATGAATGAATGAATGAGTATAGTTCTTTGTTTTTTCATGTTAGCATGTACATTAATGGAATCTCATTGTAAAGTGTTACCTAGATTTGATTTCAGACGATCTGGAAATCGTGCATGCAGTGAAAAGATACTTTGTCTTTTGTATCTTTTGTAGTTGTAAACTTTGTACTCCTCTAGTCATCACTCTGTTGACAAAAATAGAGAAACGAATAGATTCTTCAGGAGCAAACTGTCATTATGAAAACAGTAAGCCATTTCCCTTGTGTGTGTTTGAGTGATATGTATACACAACAGCTCTAGGCAGACATGCAGATCTCTCCACTTCTGCATTGGTTTGAATGACAGGCTGACTCTCTATGGTGCTACAGTGCAGTGTTTACCCAGCCTGTTTCCAGTGTTTGGGTGTCTGCAACCTTGAATATTGTATCAAAAGATGATGGGCATTTTGGGATATCATTTAATTGTTCTGTTCTTTCAATTGTTCTGAGTCCATTCAGCAGTAAATCGTTTTTATTTTCTCATGAGTTTGAAGTGAGATGTCATTTGTGGGTGTGCAGTTAATTTGCTGTTGATTGTGAATAGATTTTGTATGTTTCCATTCTCAGTGTTTCCTTGAGAGAATCAGAGGTCAAGGTGTTACCATATCATTTTTCTAACTGACCATAGAGGAATTATTTGCTTTTCTGGCCATTGAGAATTGTGTTTGGCTGTGGAAACAACTATAAAGCAGCAGTAACAATGTCAGGCCCACACTAAAAAGAAGAAAAAAACTAATTTCTGAACACCCAGATCCACCCCATCTGTGATGGGCTCCAGGAGCAGTTAAATGGCCCCCTCTGCAGGATGAAGAGATGTGCATGTAAAGGGATAGTTCTCCCAAAAATGAAATGAAATTTTTAATTTTATCTTTAACTCTCATTTATCATTTACTCTCCCTCATGTGGTTTTAAACCTTTCTTCCGATAAACACGAAAACATATATATTCAACATATATATATATTCCATAGTAGGATAAAAATTATTATGGAAATCAATGGGCCTCAGCAACCTGCATCATGGTATAACGGAAGAAAGAAACTCAAATAGATTTTAAACATGATGATTTTTTATTTTGGGGTGAACTATCCCTTTAGCTAGCTCCTTTATAAGAGATGACATTGGGTTATTTGAGTATTCAGACTAGACTGCGAGGATTCAGACCATTTCAATGCTCATTTTATAAGGATTCTTTGTACTTACGGTACATAAATAATTGTGAACTTTGGTTTTGTTATTGTGTTTACTGAGCTCTGAAGAAATAATACTGTTTATTAATGCTTTTGTTATTCACAGGTATGGGATGAAATGCCTTATCCAGTTTGAAGATTTTGCCAACATTAATGCCTTCCGCCTGTTGAGTAAATACCGCAACAAATACCTCACATTCAATGATGACATCCAAGGTATGGACACTTCAGTCGCACACTAGTTTTTAAGTTTCTTTTGTATAAAAATATTTTTAAATGCAGTAGTTTTAGGCAGGGGGTATCAAACTTAGTTGCTGAAGGGCTGCAGACATGCAGAGTTTATATAGCCAACTCTGCTTCAACACACAGCATGTTCAAACAAGCCTGAAGGGCTCAATTAGATTGATCAGATGTGTTTAATTAGGGTCAAAGCTAAACTGTGCAGAGCTGCGGGCCTCCAGAAACTGAGTTTGACACCTGTGACTTAGGCCAGTTAAAAAGTGTTGTTTAAATTCTTTTTGTATTTTTATCTTAATTGCAAGTCTGGCTGTTTAAACTGAATACACTTTCCATCTCCTTCCTTTGGCTGGAACATGTTATGTTAATCTCACTGTTCACACAGTTAATCATATTGGATGTGACCACTAGAGTGGAGCGAACCAAACTGAGCAATGTATTCTATGTGGGAACTGTTGGTATTGGGTTTTCTTTTGGATTCTGTGCTCATTTCATATTTCAAATACAGTTACCAAATTTTCTGAATGTGTCTAGTCTGGTGGTTCTCAACCTTTCTCATTCAGATTGAGAAGATTTTGCTGGTATTTCCGCTGCAGCTGTGATAAGAGTATGACAAATATATATTAAAATAGTTTATTAGCCCTAATTCACAATTTATTAATTAATCTTTTTTAGCTTAGTTTTAGTTTCATTTAGATTAAATTTTTATAAAATATAATAATAATTTATTTATTTTAAATGAATGAGGCATTAAAAAATAAAGTTTGTACAGTTCTCCAACTGCTTTTGTTTGTTTTTTTTCCACTGACACGCTTGACAGAATACAGTCACACTTATAGGCTCACCCCAATCGGAAGATCTCTAGACCAGAGATGTCCAAACTATGACCCAGGGGCCAAAGTTGGCACATAGTAACCTTTGATTTGGCCCACCATCCCATCTCAGAAGAGAGGGAAAATTTTGGGAAGGGTTGGGGTTAAAACCTTTAATACACATTGTTATTTCTAATTTAATGTAGCTTTTCACTGGTTTATTTTATTATTAAACTACAAAAAAGCAAATGTTTCAAATAATTGTTCTAAATGAATCCAATTTTTGAATAAACATGCTGCTGTTCAACGTATAGACCACAATCAAGAAGTCCTCAGTGAGCAAATCAAGGCAAAGGCAGCTTGGCTAATCAGCATTAAATTCCATTGTGTTATAAATGGAATCATGTTTTTATTATAATAGGACCATTATAAAATCATAAAAAATATATTTAATGCATTAGTTAATATGATTAAAGTAGTTTTTTCTTTTTTCTTTTAAAATAAATGAGAAATTTATTAATGGCAGCTTTGTAATACACATATCTTCAGCCCACTACCCTCAATCAACTTTGGTTTTTGGCCTCTCTTGCACCCCTGCCCAAGACTTTCAGGTGCATCTTTCCACCTTCACCAGTGTAAGAATCTACAAGCAGCTGCTTTTTTCAAACATTTGGCAGTTCCTACAGAAATCCGTCTCACATAAGCTCCACTTTAATGACTGCAATTAATGAGCTTCCAGAGCTGAATCCCAGCTCAGCTCATCTTTTATGCATATTTTTTGTTTACCTCTGAGTTTAGAGAGACATGTGTTTGTTTCTTGTCCTGTAGGCACTGCTGCTGTGGCTGTGGCAGGCCTCCTAGCTGCCCTTCGCATTACCAAAAGCAAAATGTGTGACCATACCATTGTGTTTCAGGGTGCAGGCGAGGTACAGTTGTTAATCTGCATATATTGCCATTTGTTCTAGCATTCCAATGATGCTTTACATATATTTAGCGAACAAAAGTGCTACAAAAATTTAAGTCACATTTTATGCTGTTAACAAACATTAACTAATAAGTCTGTTAGCTTAATGAGCTGCTAATTAGCTGCTTATTAATTGTTAGTAAGTTAGTAGTTGGGTTTAGGTATTGGGTAGGATAAGGGATGTAGAATAATCATGCTTTATAGCTACTGATATACAGTTAACATCCTAATAACATTCAGGTAAAGAGCCAGTAGTAAACAGCATGAATGATGACTTAAAATAAAGCATTAACAAAGTGTTTGTCATTACAATCTTTAATAATATGTAACATTATTGTTTTTAGGCTGCAATGGGCATAGGTGAGCTGATTGTCATGGCAATGGAGAAAGAGGGTCTTCCTCGTGAGCAGTGTATAAAGAAAATCTGGATGGTAGACTCTAAAGGACTTATAGTTAAGGTGAATATTAAACACATCATTTGGTTTGTATTTGAATTTATTCTTCTTATTCAGTTATGTTGATTAACTGAATAAACGGATTAAACAGGAACATTACTGTAGGTCTTCATCTATAAAAACACGTTATCTCAGATTAGTTTATTAATGATGAAGAGGTCAGAGAGGATGTGATAATTTTGTTGCATACAAGTTAATATTTTTATGCATACAATATGTGTTACTTGTCTTTGAACTCCTTAGAGTAATGGTCTTGCTCCAGGGCAGGATAGTGATGAAAGTTATTTATGATTTCTAAAGGTTCTCAAGTCTTGTTAATTTCTTGTTAGTTTCTTTGCACCTATTTATTTATTTATTTATTTATTTATTTACTTGATCTAACATATACTGTATAATAGTTTTCTATCAGAAGAATGTAGGATTTATTAACTTTAATTGGACTCTGGTTTATACTTTTTATTAAAAAGCTGTGCTTAACAAATGTAAAACTTTTCATCTAGACTTTTTGATGCTTTACAGATTTAGTTCATTTAGTGTTTGTGTGTGTGTGTGTGTGTGTGTGTGTGTGTTTGTGTGCGTGCGTGCGTGTGTGCGTGCGTGCGTGCGCGATTTTAGATTAAGATGAAATTACACCAGCTCTAAAAAGTTAAGACTCTCTTAATCTATAATAAAATGATTTTGTAATTAATTATTACTATTAACTTAATAATGATTATATCAATCAAAAAATTTATTAACTTTAATAACTTTATACATTTTTTTGCTTTGTGTTTTTAGTGAACTCAGCTGTGTAAACTAAAACTAAAGGTTAGTTCACTAAAGAAAAGAAAATTCAGGTTATAAATTTAGCAAATACTGTACATTCTTTACAAGCTTCCCATTGAAAAACAATTAGCTACAATCCCCCCCTGAGGGTTGTAGCTTTAAACTGATGTATAGTTTGTCAAGATAACAAGATTCATAAACACTGACATGTTCAAAATAGATCCACAAAAACAGGTCCACATCCTTCAATTACTCAACCTCATATTGTTCCAAACCCCCAAGGCCAACATTCATCTTCAGAACACAAATAAAGGTATTTTAGATGAAATCACAGAGCTCTCTTAAGAAGTTTGGCTAGAGGAGAAATGGTCATGCCCAACTGAGCCTGGTTTTTCTCAAGGTTTTTTTCCTTCACTTTCCTCAATTGGTGAAGTTTGCTCATAGCCATTGTCGACACTGGCTTGCTTGGTTTGGAACTTGTGGAGTTGCACATTGATGGATTTGCAGTGAAATTTAAAACTACACTGAACTAAATTGAACATCAACTCTGAAAACTGGACTGACGCAGTTTCAATTTACCTAAACTTCTATGTTAAGCTGCTTTGACACAATTGACATTGTTAAAATGCTATTGAAATAAAGATGCGTTGAATTTAATAAAATTTTTCTAGTCCAGAAAAGTAACCAATAATTTTCTCAAAACATTACGTGTTTGTGTAAAAAAATAAAATATAATAAAAATCATAATTTTATCTTAATATATCTTAATATACTCAAATATAACTCTTTTCACCTGTATCTTCTCATCTGCATCAGGTCAAAAGAATGTGCATTTACTATAGTCAGTGACGCATTTCCATTACAGTCAGCAACATAAAAAGCAAACATATTGCTTGTAGTAAACAAAAAAAGGGAGTTGTAGGATTTTATCTGAAAAAATCTTAATTTGTATTATGAATATGAATAAAAGTCTCAGGGGTTTGAAACAGCGTGAGAGTAAAAAATTTAAAGCAGCATTTTCCTTTTTTTTGCTGAACTGACCATTTAAAAACCTCCAATCAGGGCTTGATCTATGTTTGTTATGCAATAAAAGTACAACTGTTACAATCACCAGCAATCTAGCCTGTGCATATAACTGGAGAACTACACATTTGCCACCTTAATGAACTACAACTTCCATTATGCACCTTACACACACCAGTTTCTGATTCTCCCTGATTACACACACACAGCTGGAAGCTTTTGATGGACTGATTACCAGGACTATAAACAGAGCGCACACATACACGCACTCACATACTCATGCACACTTCTTTGCTGAGTCTCGTGATCTGTAAGTGAGCATTACCGAAGCATTTTCCTTGTGTTGTCTTGTCTTGTCTTGCCGTGTTTTTGACCTTTGTTTTATTGTTTATGTTGTTTTGCCACCTGTTCCGACCTTTTGCCTGTATTCTGACCATGGTTTTGGATTATCTGCATTCTACATGCCCTCTATTTTATCAGCACCTCAATTCCTATGCTTATCTTATCCAACTTCTTATCCCAAGTATGCATTTTACATTACCCTAAGTATATATTTTATACACTGAACAATTACTTTTTTATTTTTGGATGATGTGCTCTTTGTTCCCTGTGAAAAGGATCTGTGAAGAGAGCTGGGGAATATTCCTTTAATCATTTTTTTCTTTTATGTCCATCAATTGTCATCCCTCTGTCTCCCGTTTAGGGTCGAGATCACCTCACCCATGAGAAAGAGAGGTTTGCACATGAGCATGCACAAATGAAAAAGCTTGAGGATGTTGTAAAGGAGCTGAAACCCACAGCTATAATTGGTATGTATATAGTGTTGTTAAATATGTACTGTTGTTGTCCCGGCAATACCAGTGAGAGTAATAGAACTCAATCGCTTCTCATGTCCTTAGGGGTGGCAGCAATCGCCGGCGCTTTCACAGAAGAGATAATCAAGGCTATGGCATCCTTCAATAAGAATCCTATTATCTTCGCTCTCAGCAACCCCACCAGCAAAGCTGAGTGTACAGCTGAACAGTGCTACACACTCACTGAGGTGCTGTTGAAGAAGGCACTTGTAGACATTAATGTGAAAGTATGACATTTTTTGAATCCACATGTTTGTGTATCTTATATTGCAGGGAAGGGGGATATTTGCAAGCGGAAGTCCTTTTGATCCAGTAACTCTTCCCGATGGGAGGAAATTCTACCCTGGTCAGGGAAACAACTCGTATGTGTTCCCTGGAGTGGGGCTGGGAGTCACTGCTTGTGAAATGAGACACATCCCTGAGGATGTTTTCCTTGTTACAGCTGAGGTAAAAAAAAAAATCTGCTCACTATCGAAATCTGTCTTCTGGAGGCTTTCTCTCTTACATTAATTTTTAAACATATTTTTCTCTATATTTTTATTAGTGCTGGGTATTGATACAAATTGGCTTGTTTAAAGGGCACTTATTTTACCCCTTTTTCAAGATTTAAAGTCTTTTGTGTCTCGAGAATGTGTCTTTGAAGTTTCAGCTCAAAACACCCATCAGATTATTTATTATACCTTTCAGAATATTACAATTTTCTGCTCTCAACATTATACTGTAGCTGTTTTCGTTGCCTAGTAAGCTAGCAACGATGAGTCACTCAATGTCATTACAAAGTTCACACATACCTAGTGTGCATTTAACTTTGCACTCTTTTTGCACACAAATGTGACAGGATACACGTTAATATCCACTGCTGTATAAATATCTGTCATGTTAATGTACAAAATAAACCTGATATAACGTCCATGAATCTTCATTGAAGCATCTTTTATAATTGTACTGACATGCAGCTGTGATAATGACTTACAGCGATTTTACCGTCTTTACTTTATTACAAACATGCACTGTTTTAAAGACGTTTTAAACTTGTAAAACTCATTCTTGATCACATTTAATGATGATTGGTGATTAAAGAGAGCTGAACAGATCCTAGTTGCCTTGTTGATATTAATATTTGCGTTACTACGGGAACATGTTAATATGTGGCTGTCAATCAATTCAGTGGGCGGGGAAACCTCACTCCTATGTCACATTGCAGTGGGCCTCAAAATGGGAGAGATTTGGAACCTATTTTAACGTCAGGAAATTAAAAAAAAAAAAGAGAGACTTATTGTGTTTATATCACCCTACTATGACTGTAGACACACTATATCTGCACACAGTTCTGTCCAAACAGCTTAAAAAAAAAGATTTTCATCATAGGTGACCTTTAAATCAATTTAGTTTCAATACCGATCAGTTTCAGTGTGAATACAATTTGCTTTCAAATTTCATTTGAATGTTGAAATTTGAATATTCAAATTTCTTTTGAAATTTCTTTTGGATGTATTTAAACTCTCTTGAAGCTAAATGATACAAGACACCTTCTTTGTACATTGCAATTTTTTTTTTGCTCATTTATTTAAAGCCAAACTAATGCTACCATAATCTATACTACATTTATACTATAGTGTCTCTCGTTTGGCAGAAATATTCATACAATAACTCATGTATGTAATTGCACATATTTTGCTTTTTTTTTTTTAAGGTAATTGATAACATAAGTCACTTCGAAAACATGATGATATAAAATAAGCATCCAAACTTTTGTTCTCACAAATTAGAGCTTTTTTACGGCATGATACAAGAATGAATCACAGTTTTCATGGTTTGTACCTTGATCTTAACACCTTTATTCTTAGTATTTGTAATTCTCAGGTTAGATTTTTTGTGTTCCTATTCAGAGCCTAAGTGCACTATAAATCAAAGCCTTCAGCTTCAGGCTACATGTCATCAGCTCTGAGACACAAGTATCAAGGGTATTGATGTAACAGAATCCAAAGTCACAATCAGCTTAGCCTTCTATACTGCACAAGAAACCGCACGATTTCTTCTTTTAACTGCCACAAATCTCCCCAAGATTCTCCCCAAATTTCCCTAAAATTATCAAGATTTTTTCAAGGTCTTAGAGTCACATTTTTTAAACTCAAATAAGCTCAATATGAAATATCATCTTAAGGTTTCAATCACAGTCCTATATGTCACACTAAATACACACACTTCTGTGTATTGACCGTCCAGTTTGACTCTTTCTTCTCATTGGGAGACACTAAGACGTATGTTTGCTTTAGAACTGCTTTAATACTTTGTACCACAGATTCATCAAGATGCTGCAAACATCCCTTTGTGAATCTCCTATTCTAGCACATTTCAAAACTGCACTATTGGATTGAGATCTGGGGGTGTATTATAAAAAGATCTTAACTTTAAAATCTTATCCTTTCTGTTTGGTATCCATGGTAATTTCGATTGCAGATCTTAAAAAGCTGTTAGAGCCCTTTTGCTCACACAAAAGCCTTATAGTTTTAGAAGCGTGCATCAGGCTTTAAAACTAATTATCACTAGCAGCAATCTTTTGTAGGTTACTGTTGCTTTGATAATCACCCCATAGGTGGCTGTATAGTTTGTCTACATGCACACGTCAAACATTCCTCTGTCAGTCCACACAAAAGTGTAAATGATGAGCGAACTGCAACTCATGCAAAAGTTTAGTTTCCACCTGGATCACTTTATTCCAGGAATACAACCAGCTTCCTTGCTGTATTATACAGTAGTTGACATTTGATGGGGATCAAACCTTTTGTCAAAGTTGACCTAAACTACAACAACAAATTCTTGTCTTAGGACAATTGTGAAAAACATTTTTTAATTCACTTTAATGTCACGGCCACAACTGTTGAATAGGGAATATGAATGAGATTCTAGTGCAGCCACCAAAAACCTCAATTTCCCATGCCTGTCATTTCTTTATAGCCTATACCGTTAACTTCCAACATTACGATGTCTACAAATCTACGCTGTTACTTGATTAAGAGAAACCCTTTACAATAAATATGAGTGTCCAAACTCGGCTCTGGAGGGCCGGTGTCCTGCATATTTTAGTTCCAACCCCAATTAAACTTACCTGAACCAGCTAATCAAGCTGTTTCTAGGTGCGTTGAAGGAAGTTGGAGCTAAACTGTTTAGGACACTGGCCCTCCAGGACCGAGTTTGGACACCCCTGGTGTTGGGACAACCTGAAGAAATTAAGTTAACTTATACATTCATTCATTTTCTTTTCGGCTTAGTCCCTTTATTAAACTGGGGTCGCCACAGTGGAATGAACCGCCAACTTATCCAGCATATGTTATTATGCAGCGGATGCTCTTTTGTATTTGGAATTTTCTTTAAGGAGGCTCTCTCAGTGGTCAAGGAGACAAATTCTTACCCAAAGTGTCTTTTAAAGTTTTATTCTTTGCAAAGAAGGTCACACAGTCATACATCAACAAGAGTTTCTGCAGAGAGTGAGAACCAGAAACAGAGTGAGTTCTCTTTTTTTCTAGTTTGTAATACCCAGAAGGTCATCAGTAACATACAGGATGAATCACAGATACGTCAGCCCTCAAACTTCATTTTTCAGCTGCAAACCAGCACTGGGAAACATCCATACACACTCATTCACACACATGCACTACGGCCAATTTTGTTTACTCAGTTCACCTATAGCGCATGTCTTTGGACTGTGGGGAAACCGGAGCAGCCAGAGAAAACCAATGCCAACATGGCGAAAACATGTAAACTCCTCACAGAAATGCCAACTGACCCAGCCGGAACCTAAACCAGTGACCTTCTTGCTGTGAGGTGACAGTGCTAATCACTGCACCACCGTGTCACCAAGTTAACTCATCAGTTTTTATTAATTTATGTGGATTGAACATAAAACAAATATGTTTTTCAGTCTTTAGCATATGGAACTGAAAAAAGTCATGCATGAATTAGGACCATATATTCCAAATGAAAGTGGCGAATGTAAACACAACACCATAAAAGATAATGTATGTAAATGTCTCAGCTTAAAGCAGATGGGTAAAACTCTTTCACTCCCAAAGCTGTCATTCACTCTTTTTTCTTCTTCTTCTTTTCGGATAATCCTTTATAAACCCCAGAGATTGTTGTGTGCAAAATTCCCAGTAGATCAGCAGTTTATGAAATACTCAGACCGGCCCTTCTGGCACAAACAACTATGCTTAAAAATAAAATTCTCAAAATAGAAGTTAAATGGTAGCTTGGCAATAGTAGCAAAAATTCTGTCATCATTTACTTAAACACCACTAGATCCAAACTTCTGAGTTTCTTACTTCTGTTAAACACAATTGAAAATATTTAGAAAAATGTTGGTCTCCTAACATTTGTTGACTACAATGGAAGCCATTGGTGACTAACTCCTTTAAATTACCTTTTTTGCCCAATCTGATGCTCGGTTTAAATTCAGCAGATCTTCTGGATCACATTTACATGGCTAAATGCATTGAGTTCCTGCCTAGTGCTTAGCTGATGGGATATTTGCAATAACAAGCAGTTAAAAAGTGTGAACATTATAAAGTTTTATTTATTCATCATTCATGGATTTTCTTTTTTCAGCTTAGTCCCTTTTAATAATTAGGGGTCACCACCCTGGAATGAACCGGCAACTTAAACTGCATATGTTTTTTGCAGCGGATGCCCTTCCAACTGCAACCCATCACCAGGAAACACCCATACATTCTCATTCACAATCACTACAGACAATTTAGTTTAGCCGATTAACCTATAGCGCATGTCTTTGGACTTGTGGGGGAAACCGGAGCACCCGGAGGAAATCCTTGTCAACACAGGGAGAACTCCACACAGAAATGCCAACTGACCCAGCTGAGGATCAAACCAGCAACCTTCTTGCTGTGAGGTGACAGTGCTACCCACTGCGCCACCTCACCACCCCAAAAGCTTTATTTATTTATACAGTGTTTTTTCATATCCTTGCATTTTGTACATTTACAAGCTCAGACTTAGCAAAAACCACATTGCAATATGCAAACCTGCCCCATCTTATCAGTGTACGGAGCGTGGCCTTGTATTTTGCTGATATTATTTGTCAAGTTCTCTTTTGTGCTTCATCTATCAGTCAGAAAATAATATAGTGCAGTACTGTGAATTCTTGCGTAAGACGGCGTAAACAACAATGTTGCTTTAAATTTCAATGAATCACAATTGTCCTAGAGACAGACCATTTCTTTGTGAAAGAAACTTGGCCAAGGCCAAACCATACATGCCTAAACGTTGTATCAGCATGTGCCGCAGACAGAGTTTTATCTCTTCAGAGCAGCTCAGGGTTGAATGATGTACTTGGATCACTGCTGCTACAGTCTGTGGACTGATCCAGAGAAGCTGCAGGTCTGAACTTCAAACAGCATTGGACAGCGGGAGGGAATGCTTAATTTTATAGCAGCCGACGGTCAAACTACTTTTTGTGTATTTTGATAAGTTACGCTTCTGGACTGTTGAGCTTTAGGGAGGTTTATAGTCACTTAATGCGGCAAGCTAATGTGACCTGAAATGGCAGTGTTGTGTACTCAACAAACCAACTGAGTGAAATGTCAAATGGATGTGAACACAGCAATTAGGATAACATGCAACTAGAATCATAAGCAACTACAGCTGATGGTGTGGCTGGACAATTTTGTTGTCTTTATGTGTAGAAAAGTCTTAGCACAGAATTGGAAAATGACCAGCGCTAATTGTGATTTACTGTGGTGTGTTATTGGTGGTCAAGGTTGCTGTAACTCTAGTGGAGCCATGGGCGGTTTTTAATATGTGCAAAGAAAGAAATGATCTGTGGGAGGAGCACAACAAAGGAATGATTGTTCTTGGGTTTGGTTTAATTAAAGCTGCAAGACTTTCTGGGCGTCATTTTGACCATGGGTGTTGTTATTCCTGCACTGTAAAAATATCTGTTAATGAACAGTTTACGTATTTTGTGTTTTTCTTTGTTTAAATTACGGTAGGGAATTGCACGATGGGACCTTGATCTCTGCTCTGTCGACTTTTGATGTTGAAAATTCAAATCTGCAGTTTAACAAAGTGACATTTATTGACATTTTAGTAGTTTGAGATAAAAGATATTGTGTGAGAAATAATATACAGTTGAAATCAGATTCATTTTAGATTTTTTTCTTTTTAAAATATTTTCCAAATTATGTCTAACAGAGCAAGGAAATTTTAACAGTATGTCTGATAATATTTTTTCTTCTTATTTCGACTTGAATAAAAGCAGTTTAGAATTTTTTAAAAAACATTTTAAGGTCAAAATTATTAGCCCTTTTAAGCATTTTTTTCGATAGTCTTCAGAACAAACCATCATTATACAATAACTTGCCTAATAACCCTAACCTGCCTGGTTAACCTAATTAACCTAGTTAAGCCTTTAAATGTCACTTTAAGCTGTATAGAAGTGTCTTGAAAAATATCGAGTCAAATATTATTACTGTCATCATGGCAAGAATAAAAAAAATCAGTTACTAGAAATGAGTACTCACACTAGGTACAGTTGCCTCGAACCGGGCCAAAGCACGCTTGTCCCCCTCCCGTCCATTTGCGTCTTTAATAAACTATGGCAGTTTGCGTTCACTGAACAGTAAGAATGTTTAATAAATCCATATGAAACAGTCCCTTAATTCACGTCTCACTTTCAGTTTCGGGCTTTGGCGCGTTTTGCACTCACACTACAAACATACCGCGCCATAACCCAAGTGAACCGTGCTCAGGCCCACCTCTTCCAACCGGGCCAGGGCCGGCCAAGTGAACCATGCCTAAGCCATATTCAGCGCACTCACACTTCTCAAACGATCCGGGAAATGGGCCTGGGCACGGTTCGGATAGCATAGTGTGAGTAGGCCCTAAAACAATTATGTTTAGAAATGTGTTGAAAGATTCTTCTCTCCGTTAAACAGAAATCGGGGAAAAGAAATAAACCGGGGGTTTAATAATTCTGTATAGAGAACTAAGTTTGTAAAATAACAGAAAATGTACTGTCGGCCTATTACCAGGTTTTTGCAGCATAATATACAACAGCAACTCAAACCAGCAGAAAGCCCAACATCCATAATGCAATTCAAATTCTGATCAACTGGGGGGAAAAAAAACGTGCATCTAAGAAATATAGAAAAAAAAACTTAATTTACAGATATTGTTTACAGTATGTTAATCCTATACAGTTCTGGGTCAGCGTTGTTTATATACTATTATACTCTATACAATTTTCAGTTTTGAAGTTGTAAAAACAGAATACAAAGTAAATTTTCAACAAAATACCATTTTATTCCTGTTAATTTTTTGTAAGTGGATTAACAAATCTTTCATTATTTGTGGCATTTACTCGTTATTCAAGTTAACGTTGATTTATCCCTTCATATTCAGATGCGAGGGGTGTGAGCACAGTGTCTAATGAGCAGGAGATTGACATTTTAACTTCTACATTGTGAATGATTTAGCCAAACATTGTTATAAATAATTGCCTCAGTATGCTGCTCTGAATCTATAGAGTTAAACAAAACTTAATTTTTATTTATAATATTATATATTTTATAACTATTGGCATATTGTTACAAAACCTGGAACGTTTCCCTGCCAGAGTGATCTAAAGGGACTCCATCCTCTGCAATTCTGCTCTCCTCATTCTACCTCTGAAATAGAGTGACAGTATTGCCTTGTGTGGTTATCCATACTTGAAATTGGTCCTCTGCATTTGACACATCCAAGTGCACACACTTTAGGAGTGAGGAGTAAAACACACACATGGAAATAGCCACTTTGCTTCCAGTGCCTGGGAAGCAATTAGGGTTCTGTGCCTTGCTCAAGGGCACATCAGCTGTGGGTAGCAAAGGTGAAATGTTCACTAAAACAGTTTTAGTCCGATTGACCTGTTTTCACCTGGATTTTACACTTATAGATTGTGTTTTAGGCTCATGGTATGGCTATTTTCATGTACTAAACTATTATTATTCACTTATAATAGCAGGACCCAGGATGTACAGTTTCATTATACAACAAAATCGCTTCACATTCCTTAACAAGACAGCTTAATTAAATGAGAAAATAATAATTAGAAAAAAGAGAAAAAACGAGGAGAGGGTACAATATTATTTATTGTAATTTGCATACAAATATTATACATATGTTGTTTTTGTTTCAAATTTAGTTAATAACTGAAGTTATCTAATACACTTTTAGCACAAAATATTAATTACCTGACAAATGTCTTGTCGCCTATCCAAGTTTTGGGAACAATAAACAATATCTTGACTTCTAGTTGATCATTTGGTATTAAAAAGGCCTTATATGAAAGGCAAAGGCCTCTAGATTACAACTATTTTACCAAAATAAAATATGACTGTGCTTTGATTTTTAATTATTTAATTAGGATCGTAAAGTCTGACTTGACTGCTTAGACAAAAGTCTTGTCACTTAACAGAAATAATGTACAGTATAGAATAAAAGTCATGGTGCTGTGGAAAAAGAATTAATATTGTGTATGACTCCCATGAGCTTGGATGACATACATCTCTGCAATGACTCAAAATAACTTATTAATAAAGTCATCTGGAATGGCAAAGAAAGCATTCTTGCAGGATTCCCACAGTTCATCAAGATTCTTTTTATTCATCTTCAATGCCTCCCTCTTCATCTTACACCAAACATGCTAATTAATGTTCATGTCTGATGACTGAGCTGACAAATCCTGGAGCAGCTTGACCTTCTTTGCCTTCAGGAACTTCAGGAGGCTGAAGTATGAGAAGGAGTGCTATCCTGCTAAAGAATTTGCCCTCACCTGTGGTTTTTAATGTAATGGGCTGTACAAATGTATGGATACCTCAGGCTTTTGATGTTGCAATCCACTCTGCAGATCTCTCGCAAACCCCTATACTGAATGTAACCCCAAACCATGATTTTTCCTTTGCCAAACTTGACTGATTTCAGTGAGAATGTTTGGTCAATGTGGGTTCCACTAGGTCTTCTGCAGTATTTGTGATGATTGGGATGCAGTTCAACAGATGAATAAAATACCTTCTGACACTTTTTCAAATGATCAACTAGAAGTTATTATTTGCTGCTCTTTCATCTGGTATCAATGACAAGACTTTTGTCTGCAAAAAAGTATGCAAAAATGTTAAAGGAGCAAATATTTATCCAGACTTTTATTATATGGACCCTTTAAATGCAGCCAAAATAACCACTCATTTCTCTCTAACAAATGTGTGTACGCAATGGAAACCCAGTATGAATAATTGATGCAGTTCTATCAGAAAATGGGATTAGTGAAGGTAAAACTGGTGTAGACATACTATCCACATAGTAAGTCCACAATAATCTTTAATTTGTCTCTGTGTGTACAGGCTATAGCAGAACTGGTGACTGACAAGGATCTCGCAGAGGGTCGTCTGTATCCTCCTCTCAGCAGCATTCGGGAAGTTTCCATCAAACTGGCTGTGAAGGTGGGCTTAATCAGCTGCTGAGGTTTAAGCATGTCGCTTCTTACAGATTGTTTGTTTAACATTTATTCTTTGTGTCTCATTGTAGATAGTGGAGTATGCATATAAGCACAAAATGGCTACGCTGCACCCAGAGCCGCAAGATAAAGATGCTTTCATCCGTTCACTCATCTATAGCACAGACTACCAAGAGTTTGCTGTGGACTCATACAGCTGGCCTGAGAACGCCATGACCGTCCAAACATGTAAACTATGACCATCCAAAATACACAGACCACAGTGAGATTCATTAAAAATTATAATAAGCGGAAATTTATTTTTAAAAATCTGTTTTAAGTGTGTTGTTAGTCATGATTATATGCAAACAGTACTGTAAACCAATTATGTCCTTAATAAAATGTGTACTTTATGAAAAGAGTTGCATTGTTTAATAAATTATATGAAATACTTTGATCTCAAAACATAGTTTATGTAATGCATGTTAATATTTCTATGCATACAGTACAACACTTTTCTTGACATTTATACTAGCTATTTTGTTTGACTCTCGGGTTATATTAAGACAGCCTGTGCTAGGCTATAAAAAGAACTGTTCTGTGCAAGGCCATTAATTACTTTCACATTTTTATCTTCATTACAACTGTTATTCTGCCACCAGATATACAAAGTAGAGATATTATTAAACCACCATTATCCTTTACCTTATAATTCTATTATAAATTACTCAATATTTTATTTAAATCATGTGGTAGTCATGGCTTGAAGTGATTGTTAAAAAAACATCAGCAACAAAACTTAATGAGCCATCATGGTTGCCAACTGAGCGCTTTAAAAGGCATCTGTAATGCTATTTGAAGTGTTTGTTGTCTTTTGTAATTCTCTTGATTTATTAGGAAGGTCAAATACAGTAGATCTTGCTTTCCAAACAGAGTGCATGTTTTACATTCGTTCATTTCCTGCCAGCACGGCATTTATTACATCGTTGCCGCTTTGTCCAGATAAATTTTGTTAAACCCACGCAATATTCCATTATATATAAAGTGCAGTGCAGATCACTGTTTAATTAGAGATTCAGATAGCAGAGCTCAGTGCATTTATCTGCTGGGCTCTCAGTGGGACACCAGATGTCTGAATTACTGCAATTTGTTGCACATTTAACTAAACGCCGCTTGAAAAAAAAATTGTGTTCTTCCGGGAATCACCTTAAAAAATGAATGCAGCCTATTTCAAACAGACAAACCTTATTTTCAAATTTCAAACCCTCAATCGTAATTGAAGGCTACATTCTTTTTCCTGCCCATTTATGTCATTAGGATTGTGGGATTTGCATATTGATCATGTTTCAAGAGTTCACACTTAGCTGATGATTTACAAAGCTTATTTGGCATGCTGTCCCGGGAGAGAGCCCCGAGCTCAAGGGCTCCTCGAGCCCGGGGCTTCCTCCCGTTGGCAGAGCAAGAAGGGAGCCTGAGCTCGGTGGATCTCAGAACTCCCCTGCCGCTGTAGCTAAGGGAACGTAAGGAATTAGACAAGCTTGATTGTTAAGTATGTTGAATGTCTTTGGATGGTGGGAGGAAACCGGAGAGCCCGGGGAAAACCCACGCGGACACGGGAAGGACATACAAACTCCCCACAGAAACACTCACCGGTCCTATCGAACTAGGACCAGCAGTATTCTTGCTGTGTGGTTCACAGTGCTAACCACTGGACCGCCGTGCCGCCCAATTGCAGGTAAAGGAGGAGAATAGGGGAGGAGGGGGGTTTTCTTCCAAACGAAGATAAAGTGAACTGAAAACTTAGACTATTTATGGTGCCTTAGGGCTCATATGATTGGAAGATTAGTGATTAGCAAATACGAGACTGGACGTGATAAATCATAAGCACGTGATCCTCTCGAAATTAGTTTATGAATAAACTTCACTTCAAGAGTTCACACTTAGCTGATAATTTACAAAGCTTATTTGGCATGCTGTCCCGGGAGAGAGCCCCGAGCTCAAGGGCTCCTCGAGCCCGGGGCTTCCTCCCGTTGGCAGAGCAAGAAGGGAGCCTGAGCTCGGTGGATCTCAGAACTCCCCAAAATGCAGAAATTAATCGCTCGGGACAGCAGCCGCGTATTCGAAGAAAAAACCCCCCAAAAGGCAGGAAATTTAGAGCTATATCCGGCTGCTGGATATAATAGAAGGAAAGAGGTTAAATGCATTGGCATTAATTAGATAGGATTAATAAGGGTGAAAAGAGGATTCTAATAACTCTTGCTGGAGTTAGAGTTTGAAGGAACCCCTGCGGGGGTCATGGTTTTCGGGGTTGAGAAGAAGGGGAGAATAGGTGGTTTGAAGCAGTGAAAAGAGAACTTTGAGTGAATCTTGTGGGAGTTGGAGCTCTAAGTGACCCCTGCGGGGGCCAGAGTAGAGTGAAGGTATGGAGCAGTGAGTGGAGGAGAGTAGCTCTTACGAAAGATGGAGCTTTTGTGAGAGTTTGAGTTTAGAGCGGCCTCTGCGGAGGTTAGAGCTTGAGGGTAGGGTGTAGATAGGAGTGACCTCTGCGGAGGTTAGAGCTTGAGGGTAGGGTGTAGATAGGAGCGACCTCTGCGGAGGTTTGAGCTTGAAGGTAGGGTGTAGATAGGAGTGACCTCTGCGGAGGTTTGAGCTTGAGGGTAGGGTGTAGATAGGAGCGACCTCTGCGGAGGTTTGAGCTTGAAGGTAGGGTGTAGATAGGAGTGACCTCTGCGGTGGTTTGAGCTTGAGGGTAGGGTGTAGATAGGAGTGACCTCTGCGGAGGTTTGAGCTTGAGGGTAGAGTGTAGATAGGAGTGACCTCTGCGGAGGTTTGAGCTTGAGGGTAGGGTGTAGATAGGAGTGACCTCTGCGGAGGTTTGAGCTTGAGGGTAGGGTGTAGATAGGAGTGACCTCTGCGGAGGTTTGAGCTTGAGGGTAGGGTGTAGATAGGAGTGACCTCTGCGGAGGTTTGAGCTTGAGGGTAGAGTGTAGCTGGGAGGAGCAATGAGTGGAAGAGAGTAACTCTTGCGAGAGTTGGAGCTTGAAGCGACCTCTGTGGAGGTCAGAGCTTGGGGGTAGAGTGTAGATAGGGGGAGATAGGTAGCAGTGAGTGGAAGAGAGTAACTCTTGTGAGAGTTGGAGCTCTGAGCGACCTTTGTGGAGGTCAGAGCTTGAGGGTAGATTGCGGATAGGAGGAGATAGATATCAGTGAGTGGGAAAGAGGATTTGGATAACTCTTGCGAGAGATTGGGGCTCGGAGCGACCCCTGTGGGGGTCAGAGCTAGAGGGTGAGTCATAAGGAGAAGAGAGGTAGTTGAAGTAGAGTGAAGAAGTTTTAGCTTGAGCGGACCCCTGCGGGGTTTGGAGCTTGGAGAAAGAGTCTAGGCGGAAAAAGAATAGGTAACATCGTGAAGAAGAAAGGACTGTGGCCGCTATGGCCGAATCCTGCGAGAGTTGGAGCTCAAGGGGGCCCCTTCGGGGGTCTGAAGAGTCTAGACAGGAGAAACAAGATCATTAGAGGTAGAGTGTAAAATAGATTAGTTGGGAGTGGAGTGTAGAGAAGAAAGGAACGAGAGGCTGAAAAGTAGGGTTATAAGGATAAAAGATTTGGAAAAGTTGGAAGAAGGGAACAAGCACAAATATAATACATATGTACAAACGCAGTAAATGCGCAAAGAACATGTGGATACAAACGTCTGCATCTGTAAATAGCTATTGGTGATTGCAGAAGATGCTAACTGCAATGGCCCTTGAGGGAGTCCTTGGCAAACATGTAAGGGTGCCATGGGTGGACAATTGGGCTTCTGCGGGGTTTGGTTTGGATGACTCTTGCGAGAGTCGAGGCTCTGTTAGACACCTTTTTGAGTTGGAGCCGTGTGAGGAGGTGCTTGGGGGTTGGTTAAAGCCTGTTGGCTTTCTTGAGGTGGTATTTACTGAGACGTATATAAGATTTGAAAGCTTCAGAAGACCAGCGACCAAGGGTCTGGATCTGATGGTGTGAGAGCCCGTTGTAGTGGCTGCGCCAATCCTGAATGAGTGGCTGGAAAAGGGCTCTGGGAAAAAACCTGATAGGCGAAAGATTTCTTTAAGGTGTTTTTGAAACCAGAATCGAGATACTGGACGGTTAGCGTCATCAGTAAAAAAGCGGGGCCAGTGGGTTAGCCTCTTGAGATTTTCTAGGCTAAGAGGGTTTGGAATGGGCGTGTAGGTGAAGGAATATTGAAAATGAGGATAGAGTGTCCTCTCTGGATTTAATCTGTTTTGCTTTGTTTGATAAGGAAAGATATAGTTTCCCTGTCTTGCAAAGCTAGATCTGAGATGGTGGGGTGGAGTAGAGGGTTAAATTTGGATGTAACTGTTAATTCAGAACATTTAAGAAACCCCCCCAAAAAATGCTAGATTGAACATAGCATCTAAGGTGCGGGCTGTATGGGAGGAAATGTAACCTTTACAGAGGGTGTAGATGCATGAGGTAAGGATTTTGAGTGTAATGGGTTGTCTAGCATGGTATGGAATTGTTTGAACGAATTCCATGCTGTGAGGTATGCATTGAGGGTTCTGGGAGCTATTGCTTGTAGGATAAGAGATAGAGAAGTTTGATGAAGATTATGAAGTGGGTGGTTTATGGAAATATCGTTACTGAATAAGGAGGGACCGGCGTTGGGTGAGGGTCTGCTTCCGGGGCTAGTTGCCAGAATATCTGCAAAGAGAAATGAGAGAGAGAGTCAGCGATTTGGTTTTTGCAACCAGGTACATGTTCAGCAATCATGATAAATTGTTTTTTAGCAGATATCCAGATAAGGTGTCTTAAAAATGGCATAAGCGATTGGGAGTGGGAGCGCCCTTTGTTAATGCAATGCACTGTAGCTTCGTTATCGCAGTGAAAGAGAATGCTAGATGTAGACCATTCGTCCCCCCACAGGATGGCTGCTGCGATGATAGGGTAGAATTTGAAGAGGGCTGAAAAACATTGGTCTTTGGAATGGAATTACAATTGGGTTGGCCATGTTGAGACAAACCAGTGTCCTTTATATTAGCCACTGTAACCTATTGGAGGGGCAGCGTCTGTGTATGTGTTGATGTCAATAGGGGATGCAATCAAGTCGCTGTAGAAAAAGGAACAGCCGTTCCATTGCTTAAGGAAAGAGATCCATAAGCAAAGTTCATCGCGACTGGGTTTGGAGAGAAAAATTGTTTCTTCTAAACCATGAACTGTGGTGGATAATTGAAGGAGGTGGGAAATGAAAGGAATAATGCGCATAGCGAAATTTAGATGGCCGAGAATTGGTAGGAGTTCTCGTTGTGTGCACATCTGTTTTTCAAGGAAAATTTGGGATAGAGAAATTATTCGATTGATTTTCTCTTTAGGAAGGGATGCTTGGAATTTATGCGAGTCTAGATTAATACCCAGAAATTCGATTGAAGTACTGGGTCCTTCCGAGATCAGCGAAAACCTGCTGGGTGATCGCTAGGTGTTTGTCTGGAGGAGATGACGGGGGGGAAATAAGAAAATCGTCTAGAAGGTGAATGAGGTATGGTATTTCGTAAATATTAGACAGAATCCAGCATAAAGCTTCTGACATCATGTCAAATATTTTTTGGGCTGCTTTTGCATCCGAAAAATAGAATTGATTTCACCAATAAATGCCAAAAGGTGCCAGAAGTCTGGGTGGATTGGCATGATTTTAAAGGTAGGGGAAATGTCTTCTTTGGCTAGCCAGGTGTTACGACTGGCTATCTTTATGAGAGAGATCTCTTGATCAATGTCGTGGTAGTTAAGTAAATATTCGTCCAATGGGATAGTGCTGTTAATGCTAGGAAAGGAGCAATTGTGTTGGGACGAAAGGTCGACTACAAGGCGTTTTTGCCAGAACATTTTTGAGTAGCGACCCCAATGGGGCTAATGCGCGAGATATTAAAAGGAGGAGCCTTGGAGTTCCAATCATGAAGTTGTTGTCGATTTCTTTTTAATAAGATAATCGACGGTTTCAGGTTCGGAGGTTGCAGACTGCAGGTTAGGACAGATTGGATAAAGTGAAAAATGGAATGTATCCTTTGTGAAGAGGATGTGGAGTGTAATAGGTTGGATGAGGGTCAGCTTCTGGAGCCAGCAGTCATGATCTCTAAAATAGAAAAAACAAAGAGAATCAGAAATTAAATCTTTGCAAAATAATACAAGTATGGCAGACATGAAAATTGTTTTAGTTTATATCCATGCGAGGCATCTTAATAAGGGCATGGGCGGCTGTAAATGGAAGCGCTTTTGATAATGCATGGTCCGATGACTTCATTGATACGATGTGCAAGGATGGTAGGGGTGGGTGTTCGTCTCCTAACGGGATGACAGATGAATGGAGAGCTGAGGACATGGGATATGGCTAGTCTGGTGGTCCTGGAAAACTGGTACCCCTTGAAGACTGAGCATGTGAAGTGATAGTGAAGTTTAAATTTGTATTTATAACAGTCAAGTGGGAAGTTTGTTTCTTTGCCGTTTTCACATCCGACTGACTTGCTATATAATCTTATATGACGCTTGTAAATCAACACATAAGTCGCTGGCGTATTACAATTGGACTTCTGTGCTTGATGGCATAATGTTTTTCAATAGCTTGTTAATATTTACTGGTTGGGTAATAATCTTTTCAGAAGTTAAATGTCAAATGGAATTTTATTTTTTATTTTTATTTATTTTTTTATTTATTTATTTATTTATTTTTTATTATTATTTATTTTTTTTTTTTAAACTAAATTTACAAGCGTGTCTGGCCTATTCATTCATAAGGTCTTTGCAACAGAGTCAAGAGAGAGGGCGGGACCATCTCCAGTCTTTTAGCTCATTGGATGGAGACGCTTATCTTTACAGCTATTGGCTTAAGGAGTTTCAGTCAGGCCATGCAAAAGGTGCAAAAAGCCTGGCGGCCATTTTGTTGATCAAAGTCAACATTGTTTGTGGCTGGAGCTGCTGCTCTGCTGAACACATTCCAGCAAACAATCTGTTAAACGATGGATAGCATGTGTACTGCTAGGAGAAGGTGAGGGTTCCGTTTTATTGCAATAGCTTTGGAGTTTTGGCTTATATCTTGCTGGGAAATAAGATTGAAGACACAGCAGATGCGTTGTGGAGGCTTTTTGAAGTGGAAGGTTTTGGTGTTGTTGTTTAAGCTGTTGATGAAATTGTTGGAGTTGTAGTTGTTTGAAATGGTAGCAATAGTAGTTGTTGTTGTTGTTGTTGCTGCTGTAGCTTGTATATTGTAGCTTGTAGATTGAAGCTTTTAGATTGTATATTGTAGATTGTAGCTTGAAGCTTTTGTAGCTTGTAGCACTTGTAGCTTTTGTAGTTGATGAGCAGAGCAGAGCGTTCTTCCAAATGAAGATCCTGAAGATTGTAGCTTGTTGCTGCTTTAGTTGTCCATGCTGGTTTAGAGTTGGTTCTTCAACAGAGCTAGCTACGGTGAAGCTGCTTCTTCCAAACGAAGATAAAGTGAACTGAAAACTTAGACTATTTATGGTGCCTTAGGGCTCATATGATTGGAAGATTAGTGATTAGCAAATACGAGACTGGACGTGATAAATCATAAGCACGTGATCCTCTCGAAATTAGTTTATGAATAAACTTCACTTAATGTGAAACTGCCTTGTTTAGAGCATTGTTTAAGCAGATAAGTGCTGTATGTAAGTTTTTGTCTCTTCTAAAGCATAAAATACCATAATATGTTTGCAGATATTTAAGAAACATGCTAAGTGAACATTCTTGTCTATCTGAAAAACAATGCTGATGTCAAAAAAAAAAAACCCATCAAAGCAGCAAAACGTTAATACCAATACAAGGTAGAGGGTCAATTTAACACCAACACAAGGAGCATGTGGCAGGGACTTAATTACATCACTGACTTTAATCACGGACATATTTAACCTTTCGCTCTCTTGGTCTTTGGTTCCCACCTGCCTTAAGACAGCTACTATTGTGCCTGTACTGAAATCAGCTAAAACCACATGCTTGAATGACTGGCATCCGGTTGCTCCGACACCCATCTTAAACAAGTGCTTTGAGAAGCTGATTAAAAAGCACCGCTCACAGTAGCTATGTTTCCATCCACCTATTTTATGTGCATTTTGCAAATGCGCATAAAAAAAAAACAGTTGATGGAAACGCCATAATGCGCATAAATTTGGAAAATGCGCATAAAAAACTTATGCTCCGATAAACTTTTTATTCGATAAGAAAAGATGCACATAAACTGCGATAGAAACACTTTTACCGCACAAACTCCAGTATGCGCATTAAAAAAGGTCATGTGATTTTGTTAAAAGAGATCATGTGATTCTTAAAATGTGTGTGAATGGAAAAAAAAGTCAGGCTGAGCACATTATAAAACATCTGAAATGTTGTTTTGGTCATTATAAAATGCCTTACCATTTCAGTATTAATGTTATTATATTATTAATGACCTCCAGAATCAAGAGCGCCTGTGCTCCGCGTCTGACACCTTCAAACGCCACTGCACGCTCACTGCTTGTCAGGATTGTCTTCTGAGGCGCATTCGTTTAGAAAAGATTGATGCAGCTTCTCCTACTGCAGCAAATGCAGTTTTTACTGTTGATATTTGGCGCCAGTTAATCAGGAAGCGACAATTTTGTTTGCTTTGACTCGTTGGATGGAAACGATGCTTCGTTCGCACAACTTTTATGCGATAATCCAGTTTTGCTCATAAAGTTTATTCGCATTTTTGGATGGAAACATAGCTACTGACCCTCTGCAATTTGCATATAGAAATAACCGCTCCACTGATGATGCAATTGCTTTCACCTTGCACACTGCTCTGTCTCAGCTACAAAACAAAAACACATATGTGAGAATGCTTTTGGATGACTACAGCTCAGCATTAAACACTATAGTGCCTGTTAAGCTGGTGGTGAAGCTTCAGGATCTGGGTCTACACAGCTCTCTGTGCAACTGGATCCTGGACTTTCTGTCATGCAGATGCCAGGTTGTCTGAATGAACAACATTACCTCATCCACACTGACCCTCAACACTGGTGCTCCACAGGGCTGTGTTCTCAGCCCACTCCTGTACTCCTTGTACACACATGACTGTACATCCAAACACAGCTCCAACGTCATCGTTAAATTTGCTGATGACACAACGGTGGTGGGCCTAATCACCAATAATGATGAGATGGCCTACAGAGAGGAGGTGCACACTCTAATGCAGTGGTGTCAGGAAAACCACCTCTCACTCAGCATCAACAAAACCTAGGGTGGTGGCTTTCAGGACAGAGAAGAGAGAACACACTCGCATCAGCATCAACGGGACACCAGTGTAGAAAGTCAGCACTTTCAAGTTTTTTGGAGTCCACATCGCTGAGGATTTGACATGGACTGCTCACACAGATGCAATGGTGAGGAAGGCACAACACCTCTTTTCCATCTGGCGTCTCAGGAGGGTTGGAATGAGCCCCCACATCCTCCGCTCGTTCTACACAGACACTGTGGAGAGCGTCCTGACTGGCTGTATCACCACCTGGTATGGAAACAGCACCCAGCAGCAATTGCAAAGGCCTACATACGATTGTTTGAACTACTGGACACGTAGTAGGAGATGAGCTTCTCTCCTTTCAGGACATCTACAGCAGGCGATGCATGAGGAAAGCCAAGAGAATCATCAGCGACTCCAGCCATCCAAGCCATAGACTTTTCTCTCTGCTACCCTCAGGCAGATGGTCTCGCAGCATCCGGTTATGCACTAGCCGACTGAAGGAAAGTTTCTTCCCTCAGACTATTAGAAGGGCTGGGTACCGAAACCCGGTGCCATTATGGTGACGCGCCTCGGTGACGCGCAGCGCCATATATTTTAGAATTCGCAAGTCCACGGCGCCCAGCCACGACTCATGACTGTTCATTTTTCTGCCGCACCACAGAGCGCCATCTGAATAGTTTCATTTTAAATAACATGCCAATGTGCACGTCTGGTGTGTGATACATTCAACTGTCACGTGCGCGCCGTGCCGCGGCTCTGAGCGGTGCATCTGCTATGTGACGCCCTTAAGAAGCATAAAGGGGTGCTTCAAAGACACACATAAGTATGCGATGTGTCACACAATCTCAACAATCTCCAAATTTTTAATTCTAAACAGCTTTGAGGGATACGGATTTCATTGATGTCAGGTGTTTGTTGATGTGGCTTATAAAAGGCAAAGCGCGCAGTATGGCGCATGAGGTGAGCGATTCACTTCATCAACAAGCATGATTGCATTCATCTAATTTGCTTAAACTAAGCATTCTGAAGTACGGATATATTTTACAAGCAAGGATTCTGACACACTAACATGCAGCAGATCCTTTACAAAAGTTGCGTGTAAGGGGGGAATCACCTCAAACTTATGAAATGTGAGGGTTCATGGAATCAACTTAAAGGTGTGGAAAGGACTGTCTTTAACAGCTTGTGACATCATCTGGCACATTATCTTAGTATGTTTACATGGACACCAATACTCTGATTTTAATATCATTAAGACAATACTCAGATCAAAAGTCTACCACGTAAACAGTCATTTCTTAAACAGTGATTATCTTAAAGGACCTGAGACATAAACTGCGGAGGAAACATTTATAGGCTGGTGACGCAATGACATTGATGGATCTATGTGCTATAACATGTCACTGGGAATCATAAATTTAACATTCAAGCATTCAAACGTGTTGCCAAGGAAATTCATTTCATGTATACTTTGACATACTAATGACGCATTATAATGGAGCACTGCATGATAGTAACACTTAATTTTTATTAAGACTCTTAAGTGCATTTCCCCCCTTTAGATTGACTTTAATTACAAGATTCAACTGGTATTTTTCTGAGAGCTACGGTTGTGCATCATGAATACCATACCTAACTGGTGCTTGTTGCATACTTTTCCCAGCAGTTATGTTTTTACGGTAGGCTTATGGTGTTTTGTTGTTCTTGTTGTTTCTGTTGAGCTCAAAATAGTTTAGCGCTAGCAAGGCTAAGGTTATTAATTACATTGCCAGGGACTGCATGAATATTACATGTAGCCTATGTGCAACGTGTAAAATTGTCAAATGTAGATTATCTGCTAATGAATTCATAGGGTGATATAAAAGAGATCTTAATGAAGCACCAACACATGCAATGATGAGAAATGTAGCATGCAAGCCAAATCTATTATGGCTGTATGATGATTAATGAGAGTCCTTTTGTGGCATTATTAATCTGCTAACCTTGCATCAGTTTTCTTTATGCATGTTTTAGCTGTGTTGAGCTCACTATGCTTGTAGAATAGAAGTGCACTTTAGTATACTTTTATTAAGTGTACTTATTGTGCACATACTAGGAGTTCAGATCAAAAAGCCTCTTATCTTAGCTTATTAAATTTTAAACTGAAAATAACCTATTGATCAACATAAACATGATGAACCACACAGGAGATTGAGCATAGACACTCAGATATCAGATGGCATTTAGAGTCTTCTTCGTCTGAATATCTTTATATTTTAAAAGCACCTGAGTGTGAATTCAACAATTTTTGACCATGACATATAAAAGATTAATTTTGGGTTAAATATTAAATCAAATGTGTGCTTGAATAATGAACGCAAGTCCAGCCTACTATCCTTGTAAAAGCTGGGGTAAAATTTAAGAAACGTTTTGTGGTGATTACAGTATACAATAAAGAGGACACAATATGGATATAGACTATACAAGAGTAGCCATTTTGTCCTATATTCACTCTTAAATGCAAATAATTGAAGTTTAAAATAAAAGAGAGACCGCATGTATTATAAAATCTCGTCAAGTGCCTTGTACAGGTACCTGTCAGTTACATGGATCTGCTATGCGTCACGGGCTCTTCAGAAGGTGCTGCTGCGCGCGCTCTGGTTAGACTGGAGACCCCAGTGCGCATTATCTAGTGTGATGAAGACGCTGAAACCCACGACATGGATATACAAGTACGCGTGGAGATACCCCATTTCAGCGCATTTTCGGCGAGCAGAATGAAGCGCAAGTGATGAACGCCATGGTGGAGTTGTTGGAACCTGTTGTTTGGAACTTTACGCTGAAATTTGAGAACGGCACGCGCGCTAATGAGACTACAGCAGGACATCCAGCTGACGAGTATTATAATATTGTTCATGTCACCGAAACTAAAATCCTTCCCGCGTTTATTGGATTTCTGTGCTCCACCGGGCTTGTTGGAAATGTTCTGGTTTTGGTGACTATTCTAAGGTGGGTTTACGTGTCCATGAGGAAATTTAAGCCTCACGTCTTTTTATGTTTGTTTGTATAGTTGAAAATCAATTAATTTAATCGATAACATGTCTATTAAGGCTTTTAATGATGCTTTATCTTTCTATGAAAACTGTGAAAAGGTTGTTAATAAATAAATCTGAATGAATGAAAACAAAAATGTGATTTTGCCACTGTGCATTAATTAATGATTTACTTTTCAAGCAAAATTCATTTTATTTGCGAACAATTTCATTTACTGTGTAAATTACTTTTATTGATCTCAATGCCATTATATGATGAAATTATCTGAATGATTTTATTTGTTCTGGAAGTTGTGATCTGTACGCCATGGCACTGGAAATGAATGATTGCAATTTTGCTATGAGATTGTGTTGATTTATACAACAATTCGGTCTGATTCTCCAATCTGATTGGCTGATTTCAGAACTCCTATAGCCTCTTAACCCTTCTGTATCACTCCGCCCACATAGAGTGACAGCAGATCAATAAACTCACTACAGTATGACAAATATTGCAGCTGTTGGAAAACAATGTACTTTTAAGGCATATTAGGTGAGAATAGTTGTTTAGATTGCAACTATACAGTTTATTTATATGGATAATACCCATTTTAAATATTTATAATTTGGGAAATACAGCGCCATCCACAAGATGGCGACAGAGACATTCAGTGTAATGTTGAACTACAGCTGATCAAATCATTATAAAACTGGTAAGTCGATCTCTCTCTTTTATATGTTGTAGTGCTGCTTTTATACCATAGTAATTACTATTGTTGTGTGTTGAGTGTGAAATGGTTGTTGCTAGATTGGATATGGATGCGGCCGGTAGTTAACAAGATTTATTTACATTATTCATGAAATTTTCCATTTATTGTATTTTATTAATGCCTACCCCTACCTGTCACGGTCGCGGTGGGAAAAAGGAGCGAGGACTCAAGTGCAGCAAATAATGGGTGTTTATTAAGAATAAAATAAAAACAAAAAGGCAAAACAAACAACCCCGAGGGGGAAAACTCTAATAAAACAAATAAACGAACAAACAAACTTGACTAGACTGGCAGGACAAGACAGGGCTGGACACAAGACAGGAAACAATCGACGACGAACTGGCAAAGGACTGAAAACATGAGGGGGATTATAAAGCAAAAAAGTAAATTGACACAGGTGAACACAATTAACTAATGATGGGTTAACAAGAAGGGTGGGACTAGACAATAGACGGGAGAGCGCAAGACACAGAGAGACAATACAAGCCATGCGCTCACATAACACAACACTGAAGCACACGACAAAAGCAAGTGATCACAATATAAACACCAAGCCACGTGCTTTGACAAGAGACGCAAGACACGAGCACACGATAGATAAACACCTTACCGTGCGCTCACACATAAGCAACGCGCATGCTTCATCTCAGCGCCAACCAAAACTGAAACCAACTAGACAGAGGCGCCGAGAATAAAGCAGCGCGCTGCTGACAGAACAAAACACAAACACTAGTACAAGAGCGCGCGCGTCTGAGGGACGCAGAGCGTGCGTGGCCACATCAAGTGGCAGCGCGCACACTCTGCGTACACCCACGACGGCGCGCACGCGCACACAGAGACAGAAACAGGACCAGACATGGAGTAGTGTCAGAGCTCTGCCACCAAAACAAGAATTTACAAGACCAAAGTGGCAGAACCCTGACACTACCTCAACCCTAAGCCCAACTGTTACAGTACTGTAAAAACAGTAGTTGTACTGAGTATTATTTATATAAGCTATTAAATTACCCAATAAATTGTAAATTTTTTTTACTCCTACCCCACCCTAAACCCAACCGTCACAGAACTGTAAAAATATAAACTGAGATGGAACTCTCATATCAGGAATGTGTATTTTGTGTTGGCCACTCGTGTATAACCCAGAGTTAATTTTGGGTTGGCCATCTGTTTTTTTCTAATGAGTCTCCTGGGGTACGTTCTTCGTACCTCGCTTAAATGGTCTAAGATGATTTGGCAGATCCTGGATCTTTTCATCTCGATAACTGATCTCTCGCTTATTTGGTTCTTCAAACAAATTCGCGAATCAGATTAGAATGTCTGAATGAACTGATCTGAGATCGCTGCGTGTGTTGATCATGATCAGCAATGCAACGATTGGCTGACGGCAGCGTAATGTGAGCAAAATTACATCAAACTAGCAGTAAACCGTGTTAAATGACCTTCCACATTTGTTGTGAGCTGCAGGCTTTACACTTCCATGTGTCAAGACTATTCATCATGTATTTCAATACATATCAGTGTATTTAGTTCTACGTTTAGAAAAGTTTTTCTTTATTATAGTAGCCATTTTTTTTAATCAATGTTTACAAAAGCATTTTGATATTGGTAAAGGTGTCTGCAACTTTTGTGAAGCATCAAATCACTGGCATATTAACTGTCAAAACATGTTTATGACTGCATAAATGTATTATTGCTTTTTTTAAAAAGTCACATTTTGTGCATTTCTATTATACACAAATTGTTCTAAAGTGATCTAAAAAGTTCATACCAATAAGTTTTCTCTTTGCACCACCAGGGGGCAGTCTTTGTACTTTCATTTCGAGGGTGCAGATTGCATAAGTTTTATTAATATGTATAACTTTATTTATTTTGTTAATAACTAGGCTTTATATATATAGTTAAAAATAGTTACTATTTTCCCAAGTGTATATAACTACTACTGTAAGAAAATATCAGCATTTAGTACATACTTTCAATATTTTCTTTGCATGAACTGAGCTGATCTAATCCTGTTTATATGAATTGAGCCTGCTGCCCAGCAGGTTTGATCTACCAGAACTGTTGCTATGACAACAACTCTCGGATCAACTTTGAAGAACAAAATGATTCTGGATTGTGTCAAATTGCCAACATCCAAATCCAGCTAACTGAGTAATCCATGTACGAAGAACGGACCCCTGTTTTCATTAGTACAGACAAGTTCAGTAAACAGAAAAAAAAGAATAAATGCCTGCATGTATTTAGTGTTTCTCCGTATCACAAACACAATAGTAATCTGGTAGTTTTTGCACTGCTTTGACTTTTTCGGGGTTAATTATTGTGATCTTTCAATTGCAACAGAGATATACTGGGGAATCGCTGTAGACTGATGGCACTTCATGCTGTTCAGCCTTATAATCTTAAATAAAATGTTAGCAATATCACCTGTTTTGTCAGCACTTTAGATATTATAGAATCATTGCTCGCTCTAAAGTGACATGTTTAAAGTAGCTACGGTTTTTGCTGTTCTGACGTCAGCTTCAGATGTGAATGAATGGCAGAAGAAAGTAGTTAGACTTTCCTTGTTTGATTTTCTTTTTTATATACACGATTATGCCATTAAACTGTTGTATAAACGCAATATCACACTCGTAGCAGCCATATTGCACTGCCACCAGTGTGATATACTCATTTATTTATGAATTTGGCATAGAGGGAACAGTGTTTGCACTTTATTGCTCTTCCCATAGATTAGGGACTTGATGTGTTTCTAGTGGAAAAATGTGACATTTACATGACAACCCAAAAGGCTTTCTTCATTTTTATATCACATGAATTGAATGCTGATAATGTTAAATAGAATTAACACAGAAAGAGCCATTTTTACTGTAAACTCAATGGACCAAACTCAAACTATAGTATCTCAAAGAACTACATATGATGCTGATGAATTTCATTTTGTGCATGTATCCATGTTGCTAAGATCAGATCATTTGTCGTGTGTTTGTTTTGTTTTTGAGAAGACACATATTTAAACATTGCTCTTAACAGTGGAATAGGAAGACAGAGAAAAACTTCCTGAGGTTCATAATACATATATCATTGAAAAGACATTATTTCTATTTACCTCAAAGCAGGGCTTGACATCATCTTTGTTGTGTTGATGAATCACATTAGCCACTTTTCCACAATCAAGCTAAATGATTCTCTTTTCTTATGATCAGACATTTCTGCTTTTGGGACTCCTTTTTATCTACCATTTACTTGGTTAAATAACAAGGGCGGGAAGAAGAAGTGCACTTCCTCTTATAACAAGCTATGGAGTTACGTGTATGGAGTAGTGACATAACATACAATTACTCTATCAATATGGATCTACACAGCTGTCAAACCCAGAATTCTATGTCATTAAGATGTTTAATTATGCTGCAATGTACCAGGCTCGTATGAAATACAATTTGTTCAGCACACTAGAAACAACAGAAAAGTGTTTATTAATTGGGTTACCAAGGAAGCATTTTCACTGGCCACATTTTTGTTTTATTATGTTTGGATATTATGTTTTGTATGATTGAGGTTTAACATGGATTTTTGCACATATAAAGTTGCACATATATGAATGTGTATGTGGATGTTTCCCAGAGATGGGTTGCGGCCGGAAGGGCATCCGCTGCGTAAAAACTCGCTGGATAAGTTGGTGGTTCATTCCGCTGTGGCAACGCCGGATTAATAAAGGGACTAAGCCGACAAGAAAATGAATGAATGAATGAAAAGTTCTGTATAACTTACAAACCATGCATTTACTCACTGCAGTGAAGCGGATGAATCATCAGGTCTCTCAACAGCTCTTTCCTTCTGTGGCTTCATGTTTGCTTCAATCCAAGATGGCATCCTTGTCTTTGCTGTTTCTCATCATGGACTCACTCAATGTTCCTTGAGTCTTTGTGTGGAAAAATTAATGGAACACTTATTCAAAACAACTGATTCATTGGAATTACACAATATTTTTAAGGTAACTGGTTGCAAAAGATTTACATGGGCTGAATTTAAACAACGTTAAATTTATTTAGTGCATATAAAATGTTTGCAAGCAGTTACCTTAAAAAAGTTTAGTAAATCCAATAAATGTTTTTAGTGAATAGAATTTTTTTAAGTATGCTCTTTTATCACCACCTATTTTTTTTAAATTAATTTACAAAACCCCTCAAAATCATTAGTGCTAAAGGGGCGAGAATCAAAAATTTTTATTTATCGACAGGCATCTCTGATTGTTTTCGCCTCACTATAGTAAACCATTGAAGACATACAACAACCATAGTATCGCCCTTTGACTAAAAATTACAAAATAACAAAAAGCAGCAGCCTTTTAATTTCAGACCCAGGCAGCAAAGAATTCTGGCCCAGAATTGGCATAAAGCTGGCACAGCTGGCATTCACACGGCACTGGCATACAGCATGTGGACCAAACATTGCCCAGAAGTGGGAGAAGTGGCACCGTCTTTAAGGCGGCACACAAGACATCCCAGTTCTGGGTTGTTAACTTGGCTGAGACTTGGCCCAGATATGGTCCATGTTTGGCCCTTGTATGGAAGCCAGACTTGCTCCAGTCATATACCGTAATTCACTGCGCCATGGGGGCCAAGCAAAAACTGATTGTGTCGGCCTGATTAAGGGAGTTGTGTAAAAATAGCTACTGACAGCACCAGTAAACACAGAATGCAACAAATTGATGTCAAAAACGGTGTACTTTTCAGTAAGACACATCATTTAAATTATATACAGCCATACAAGTCTTAATAAAAGTGTTAATGTAATGTGTGCACTAGTGTTAGCACAAGAAGATTGTTCCTGCAGGTTATTAAATGGCCATTATTGTCAATAATAACAAGGTTTTCTCAAACCTTCAAAAAGCCCCTTTAATTAGCGCTAGAGAGCCAATTTAGTGATTTCACTGTGATTTCACTGCTTCTCTGAGAAAACAGCTATGACCTGACCTCAGGCTGCTGTCCATGTTTATTGCTGCATGCACTTTTTAGTTCTTCTTCTCAAAATACCTTGTTGTTTTGTCTCACCAAGGGCTCAGACATCACCACAAATTCTTTTTTGCAGGTCTGCCAAAAAGACAGTGCCAGACGTGTATGTCGGGAACCTGGCTGTGGCCGATCTGGTGCATGTGATCGTCATGCCTTTCTTGATTCACCAGTGGGCGCGTGGAGGGCACTGGGTGTTCGGCAGCAGCCTCTGCACCATCATCACCTCACTGGACAACTGCAACCAGGTGGCCTGTGCTGCAGTCATGACTGCCATGAGTCTGGACAGGTAAATACGTCAACAGTCAATTTATTTTACTTTTTTCCCCTCACTATTAAAGCATTGTAAATGTAATTACTGTCAAATAATGTGATTCAAATCATCATTTCATGTAGAATGAGATTCCCAGATAACGTACTATAATAAAATAAACATTAGATGTATTTCTTCAGCAAATATAATGCGTTAAAATTCTCATTTTAAATCCAATCAAAACTGATTTGTATGCTTTCACATTATTTTCCCTGTCAATATAAGGATTTTATACTCAATCAAGAGCATTTACAGGCCTTGTGCTGTCTCATGTAATCGTGTGAAACTTGATTGCGACTCGTTTGATTCAGTGTTTGAATGTCTGACAGGAAAAATGTAACAGAAAATACTATTGATTGATAATAATGGTTTGTCAGTTTCATTCGCCTTTTATGATATTCATGGTTGAACATAAAACAGCATTATGGGTTAGGATATTGATGTTGAAGCACATAGAATATTAGCTTTTAAAAATCTGCCCATTGCTTTTTTTTTCTTGTCTTTTCATTTCTCTCCTTTATTTTTCTTCATTCAAAGCTTTGTGTATGCAGTTAATCACAGTATTAAGATTAAGAATAAATTATAAATCATTGTGCTTCAATAAAGCCGATGAGTGTATTTTTATAACTGAATTGTTAGCTTGTGCTATAAAGGCATAAGTTTGCTAAAGATTTTTATTTTGAGCAATTCTCTGGAAATGAGCTATTATTTAATTTTTATTTGGGACGGGCATTCATTTTTATTTGTTGGTGTTGATTGTGTGTTGCACAAACCTAAAACCATCAGTGTATCAGATATTGTCTAATTATTACCCACATAGCAAAATTTCTCTGGCCCAGCTCTGGCCCACACAATCAGGTTTTGCTTGGCCCACATGCCGCAGTGAATTACGGTACATGACTGGACCAAATCTGGCTTCCAGACAAGGGCCAAACACAGACCATATCTGGGCCAAGTCTCAGCCAAGTTAATAACTCATAACTGGGCCTGAACTGGGTCAGATAGGTTGGTGTGTCACGATTGCAATGAAATTGATAAACCCATGGAGTGATGCGCTTTAGGCACACTCTGGGCACACTTTTTCTCAAAGTGACCTGATAGGTAGAATTTTTTTTCTTTATTCAAAAATGATTTCAGTGTATTTTAAATGTGGGTCAAGACTGGCCAAACTTACATGGCCCACTTATCAATTTTTTGTTTTTTCTGGGCCAAATACTACATTTTTCATCTGGCCCAAATCTTGTGTGCCGCCTTAAAGACGGTGCCACCTCTGCCAAACCCGGGCCATGTTTGGCCCACATGCTGTATGCCAGTGCCGGATGAATGCCTGCTGTGCCAGCTTTATGCCAAATCTGGGCTAGAATTTTTTGCTACTAGAGTAATTGTTGCTACACTGTATTCTCACCATTAGAGGCCACCCTTATCACAATTATACTGTACATCAGTCCAGCAAAATCATTAGCACAATTAAAAACAATAGTTAAACCACAGTGCAGTGCAACTCAAAAAGTGAAATATCAGAATTCAGAAATAACAACAGGGAATTAAAAACAAACTAAAAACAATGAATCATAATCTGAAACAAATGTGTATTCCTGTCTTAGCAGCATCAAATAGAAAAACAACCTATGTCCTTCCAGACGCAACTCATTTCTAGGAAACCACACTTACTCATTCACACACATACAATACGGCTAATTTAGTTTATTCAATTCACCTGTAGTGCTTGTCTTTGGACTGTGGGGGAAACTGGAACACCCTGAGGAAACCCAGAACATGCAAACTCTACACAGAAATGCCAGGGTTTGAACCAGCAACAATCTTGCTGTGAGACAACAGTGCTAACCACTGAGCTGCCGTGCTGCCCCCACTTCTACTACTACTACTAATAATAATTATAATACTTATTTACAAAAATATATAATACGGGAATGAATAGGGAGTGATGCATCATCCGTATTATTTTGATTTCTTTCTTTTTATTTTTTAGAAATGGGATGCTAAAATTTTATATTACTGGCGTCTTTTGCAACACAAAAGCAATTTAAAGTCACAAATTGCTTTTGTACTGACCTATTTTATGCTTCCTTAGCTAGTAAGGAGTGCTATATGTCCTGTTGTTTCACATTTGTTTCTCTCACAAACCCTCTCAGATTTAAAAAGTAGGATTCTGAAGAAAAAAAAATCTGTTTCTGTTTCCTTCTGTTTTAAAGAGGGTCGCTGTTACCTTCAAGAAGATCATCTAAATTCATAAATGCCAAAGCACATCTCAGCACAACACGATTTAAAAAGCTCATTTCCAGCTGTATTTTTCTTTTATCAACAACATTGTTTGTGCTTTAGTAAATGTTAAAAGGTTTTGTTTTTTCAAGAAAAGATGGGAGCTATTTCGCATTTTCTCTTTAGATGTCATTTAATGCTTAATGCTGCTGTTTGTAAGGTCTGTATTACTCATTGATTGATGTTCTGCAGATACCTGGCTCTTGTTCATCCATTTCGCTTGTTGAGTCTCAGGACCAGATCCAGGACCATCCGCATTAACCTGTTTGTGTGGGCAGCTTCTTTCATCATGGTTCTGCCGGCCTGGGTTCATGCCAAAGTCATCCGCTTCAGGGACGGTCTGGAGAGCTGCTCACTTAACCTGGTCTCTCCCAAACAAGTGCTCTGGTAAAAGCTTCTGCTTTTCTTGTGGCAAAATCAGAAATTAAAGATACAGTGCATTTAATGAAGTTAAGAAGTAGATATTCTATGTACGGTATACTTTATTTAAATAATTCAGTGATTGTCAAACAAAAGTCTCTTTTTTTACTTTTAATGTACAGTTGAATTAAAAATTATTAGCCGTCATGTGACTATTTTTTTTTCTTTTTCAAATATTTCCCAAATGATGTTTAACAGAGTTAAGAAATGGGAAAAGAAATGGGAATTTTGGGCACCAAATGCACACGCTTTCTCCTTGTACAGCACAGTTCTGATAATGCTTATTCATTCTTAGTTCTGCTTTGACAACTCTGCTGAATCACTCAGTTGTTATCATAACCTTTTACTGAACATGAAAGAACAGAAATGCGCAAACAAATACCTGTTTTTGTGAATGGCCCATTTTGTGCATTTTTTTTTTTTTTTTGAGAAATGAAAGCCTGCAAATTTTTATTGATTCTTTTTCCAGAGCAGTACTTTTTGTTGTATTATTATTTTTTTTTTCAAAGAAGTTATCTTTGCTATCTGCTTTGATAGCCATCATTTGGCATAGGGACACATGTTGCAGACATTTAAAGCAACACAATAAAAACTTTTCTGTCAGTAAAATTTCTTCTTCTCCAGAAAATTGGATTTACAGTTTGAGGTTCAGAGGAGTCCATGCTTCTTTTGTAATTAAAGCAGGTGGAGTGAAACCTGCTGTTGAGATGAATTATAGAGGGTTGGAAGGGTTTTGTAACCCACCACTTTCAGTTCACGTCTACTTCAGAATTGTTTTTAAAAAAATGCATGTTGGGCATGTACTGCTGCCACAGAAGTGGAAAGGGGTGTGCATAGCTGGCAAAGCTGTGGAAAAGCAGCCTTATCTCATGAGGAAATGTAACGATTTTACGTTTTATCGATTTAGTGTCTAATTTATACAAAGTTGAGTTCAGTCTTATGAAAATGTATGATTTTAAAAAGAAGGTCTGGCACCCAACCCTGCCCCTAAACCCAAACATCATTGGAGGATGAGCATACTAAATTGTACGAATGAGATCATACAATTTCATACAAATTAGAGACTGAAACAAAAACTGAATTGCCGTGAGATTTTGTTGGAAAAAGAGGGCGAGCAACTGTCACTTGACTCACCAATTCAGACTACAAATCAGACAGGATTTAGCTGGTGTATTGGAGTTTAGATAGGTCCTTGTTAGAGCAACCGACTCCCATGCAAAGAATAGTCGGTTCGATCCCAGCTCATAGCAAGTAGGAAATGTAGGACTGGTAGGTTACATTGATGCCATTACCTGGATGGGAAGCAGGTTTAGGGCGTGAGTGTAACAGAGGCCAGCTAGTGAAGTGCTGTGCAGATATAAAAAATATCCCATATTGTAAAAAGATGGATGAAAGATAAAACCTCATTCCCCTGATTTCAATAGCTACTCTAGCTGCAGCCGCAGCCCTAATGCAACTCCCATGGAAGTGGGTAGTGTACAACCGGCGGGTTAGTCAAAGTTAAACTTCAATGAAACAAACATTATATCCTTTTAAATGTAATTTAATGCCCTATTATATATATTTTATGCAGCGGTGGCGCAGCCGGTAGCACAATTGGCTCACATTAAGAAGGTTGCTGGTTTGAGCTTTGGCTGGGTCAGTTGGCATTTCTGTGTGGAGTTTGCATGTTTTCCCCGTGTTTGTGTGGATTTCCTCCTGGTGCTTTGGTTTCCCCCACAGTCCATATGCGCTACTGGGTAAGCTGAATTATCCGTAGTGTATGTGTGTGAATGAGAGTGTATGGATGTTGCTGGGTTGCAGCTGAAAGGACGTCCACTGCGTAAAACATATGCTGGATAAGTTGGCGGTTCATTCCGCTGTGGCCACCCCAGATAAAAAAAGGCACTAAGCCAAAAAAAATATGAATGAATGAGCACATATTTTATTATCCGTTACCAGTGCTGGCCTGTCCAACAGGCAATATAGGTGGTTGCCCTGGGCCCCACATTACTTGGAGGGCCACTTGAACAATACTCTTGTACATTTACTGTGAATGTAAGTGTGAGGACGAGCGCATATGTTTCAATCATGAACAATGTGCATTGCACAATGCACAAACCCATTAAATGTGACATAATTCACAACGACGGTGTGAAAAAAAAAACCTCCACATTTCATTAAAAGAATAGCTTTGTGTAATTCATGCATGACAAACAGCTGAAAATGATGAATATGTATGGATAAAAGCAGAAAATATTAGAAACATACCAAGCAACACCACATTCTATTTTGTCTTAAAGTCATAAGTAATAAAACATCTCAAGTATTGAATCTGTGCCCTTCTTCGTTTATTTTTTAAATGTATTTGTATTTTATTTCATTTAGTTTGTTCTACAGTTTATTTTTACAACACTCTTGCACTTTCATTTGCAATACTTTACAACACTTTGCAAACTTATTTGTTTAAATCCGAGTAAATATTTTTACATGTGTATTATAGGTTAAATATGTTAATAAAAATGTATACACTTAAATATTAAATTTGTATATTTTTGTACTTTCTAACTGTTTTTTTTTTTATATATATCTCGCCTAGGGCCCCTCAATCCTATGGGCCGGCACTGTCTGTAAAAACTTAAAATATACAAAATCATATAATGACAATTTGTAATAACACTGTGAACACAATCATGTTAATATGAAGACCTTAAATGTGTATGCAATCTATTAATCTAAAAAAAATGTACATAGACCAGGTTTACATGTACACAGAGAGCACTAATAAAAAAGGTGGACACCGACACAGAAGCTTAAGGGAGAATGCCGGGTTCTGCTAAGGTGGTGGACTGCTCTCCTCCTGAATCCCTGGTCATAAATGCTGTGCATGGTCTCCCAGATTGGCAGGTCTGTCATTGGAAAGCATCACGTGCTTTCATGAATAATTAAGAAGTAGGGTCTTCTCATAGCAAAAGAAATCTCAATCGGTAAATAATAATGAGACACCGACTCGTCTTCTCTCCACTAGTGGTCGAGCGCTAAATCAATGATTTTTATCCAGCCCCAATGACCATTTTAAACCCAGAGGATGAAATTAGCAGAGAAAAAGCTCAAAATAATCCGTTTTTTCCCACAGGTAAAGCTGACAGACACTAACTTTGTCTTAATTGATGCTCAATGCCCATAGATGTGTTAAAATCTAAAACAATAAATGAATACAAAAGTAGTGAAGGGTTTCATGAACCTTTAATGCTCTTCTTGCTCATAAATGTTTAGGTACACGCTCTACCAGACTGTGACGTCTTTCCTCCTGCCATTACCTCTGATCCTGACCTGCTACATACTGATCCTCTGCTACACCTGGAGAATGTATCGCAAGAACAAAAAGGCTCACAGGTGAATTCATTACAACCTGAATGGTGACTTAGAATTTTTGAGAATTTTATTATTTTATTATTATTTTGTAAATTAAATTTTTTTTTTTTTTTTGCTGATTTTTATTACAGAATATCATAATATTTATAAATACTTTGTTGATTAAAGTTAATTTAATTTTATTCTCTTGTTTGGGTTTTATACTTTAATTAGTGGCATTTTATTTTCATGAATAGAGTTTGCATGTTCTCCCCGTGTTTGTGTGGGTTTCCTCTGGGTGCTCAGGTTTCCCCCACAGTCCAAAGACATGGTATAGGTGAGATGAATAAACGAACTTGGCCGAAGTGTATGTGTGTGAGAGCAAGAGTGTATGGGTGTTTTCCAATACTGGGTTGCAGCTGGAAGGGCATCCGCTGCGTAAAACATATGCTGGATAGGTTGGCAGTTCATTCCGCTGTGACGACCCCAGATTAATAAAGGGACTAAGCCGAAAAGAAAATTAATGAATAAATGTATATTTTCACGAAACAAAGGGGTTAAAGGGATACCCAAAACTGAATATTCTGTGATCATTTACTCATTTACTCTCCCTCCATCAAGTGGTTCCAAACCTTTATGAGTTTCTTTCTTCTGTTAAACCCAAAAGAAGATATTTTGAAGTTAGCTGCAAAGCTGTAGAAGAAGAAACTTATTTAGGTTTGGAACCACTTGTGAACGAGAAAATATTGAGTAAATTTGCATTTTTGTGTGAACTACTCCTATGTAATTTCATACAGAGAAAGTTGTCAGCAATGATATTTACATGTCATCCAATTCCATTGTAAATGTCACTGTAACCTAATTTTAAGAAAAGAAGGGACAAGTGGACTTTTTTTTCAAACTCTGTTAATTGAGCTTAACTTGCAGTGAAACACTTATTTTCATTCTTTAAAATTTTGCTGTAAATGTTAATTTATAGAAAATATATCTGTTAATTATCTGACAAAATATTTATTCTATAATGACCTACCTATCCTGTTATCAATCCAAACATCATGAGTTCACACATACAGATGATTAAAGCAGGGGTTCCCAAACCTTTCAGCCCGCGACCCCAAAATAACAATGCCAGTGACTTGCGACACTCAATATTCTCTGAGGTGGTTATAAATATATAAACCTTGAACACAACGACGCACACATATGAATAGGCCCAAATCTATTCAACATTTAATTTTGGTGATCATCACTCATAGACCATCCTCCATGTTCAGTTGTGGCCTGTGTTTATTTTTAATGGATGTGAGTGCTGTAAAGGTGTCAAAAAGTTTAACCTGATGCCATAAAATTAATGTGCTGCATCGCCTTTAATATAACGCAATCACCCAGGGCTTGCAAAAAAATGAAAGACTGGTGGCTTTTTATTTGCATGTGGTTTTAATGTTTATTATTATTATTATTATTATTATGTTAACAATGTTACTAAATACTATGTTGTTCTTTGGTAGGTTATGGATAAAATATGGTCATTCTAATAAAAAATAAATTTTTGGAAATCGTCAAGTGACCCCCCCCCCCCCCCTTCATTGTCCCGCGACCCCCACTTTGAGAACCACTGGTTTAAAGAATAAAGCATATTTACCGTGCTGTCCAGAGAGAGGGCCCTGAGCACTCGTGTTATTCAGGAAAGGGAGAGACATTGGGGTTAAAGTGAAGTGTCTAGCCCGGCCCAAGAATGCTCCCTCCCAGGTAGATAATGTTTAAAAGGTGAGGTGTCAGGGTGGTAGGAGGATACTAAAGTCATGAGATAATGCAGGTCGGTCAAATTTGGTTTGGTCTAATGCTGATTGGATAATAGAATGATTGTCAATGGTGTATTAGAATTGTTGAAACATCTGCGCATGCTCCTACCGAAGTTTGTTTATAAAACATCACTTGTGTGACTTTTTTTTCTGCTGCTCAACACAAAAAGAAAATATTTCGAAAAATGTTGATGACCAAACATTTATGGTTCCCATTGACTTCCCATTGAATAATGCAGGTTTTGATCATCTTATTGTGATAAAATGATGACATCATTTTAATTTTTCACATGACTATCCTTTTCTAATGTATTCATAAATATTTATCATAACATATAACCGGTTTAACCAAATTTGTGACCAAATCCTGCATTTATGACTTTATTTTAGGTACAACACCAGCCTGCCTCGGGAACGTGTGGTCCGCCTGACTAAAATGGTCCTGGTCCTGGTTGCGGTTTTCCTGGTGAGTGTTGGGCCATACCACATCCTGCAGCTGGTTAACCTGAGTGTTCCTCGGCCCTCGCTGGCATACCACACCTGCTACTACCTGTCTGTGTGTCTGAGCTACGCCGCCAGCAGCATCAACCCCTTCATCTACATCCTGCTAAGCGGACACTTCCGCCACCGGCTGGTTTGTCGAGATACACCAAGCATGCCGAGTGTGGAAAGAGAAATCCAGGCTCCTCGCTCCAGTTTTTAAACAGAATTCACACTGGAAACACAAGATAATGCTGGAAGTGGATTGATGAATCCACGAGGCTTTTTTTGGTCTCGTGTAAAAGGCAGCTGTTTTGGGTAAAAATTTGTTTGTTTTCTTTTTACCTGATAGAATGTATCTCACAAAGGAGCATGGGGTGTTTAATATGTGCACGAATGCATGTCTTGTCTTTTTTTTACAGCAGGTCCATTCTGTGAATGTGTTGTAAGTATTGTGATGTCTTAGCTCCCTCTGCTGTTTAATTTTAGTAATTTACAATCTCAAAAAATCTTCTTATATATGTCATGAATACACAAAAATGCTGGGTATGAGTTGTTGGTTTAAACTTAATCCAGGGACTGAGTTTGCCCATTTTTGCCCATATTTTACACAAATTCACATTTATTTTAATCATAATTTTAATGTCTTTTTTTGCATCTTTTTATTAACATTTTAACTGTTACAGTTTTCTCAGTCAATTTGGCACATTTTTCAGATCAGAATTAAAATTAGCAAAATAGCAAGTGCATTTCTCAAAACACTGTACAACTAACAAAACAGCATGAATCACCTGCAAAAGCCAGTCTCTTGCTCAAAATCCTTAGTTCATCTCTCAAAACTACATTTTTAAAGATCTGAATCAAGTCAGTGCTGTCAGAATTACGATAAGACAGTCAAATAACTTTGTTGTCAATGTTGTCAATACTACAGTGCACTCTGGAGGGCTTTTCTGGTATCATCGATGGCTATTTATATTTTTTGCTGTTTGTACTGTAATGATGTCATTGTGATGCAGAAAGGAAAATACAGCACAGCATAGCACAAAGAAAAAACAAAACAAAATAGAAATGTGAACATAGGACAACCTCCTTTTAAACCTTCATTAGAAAAATCTAGATTTATGTGGGAGAAATTTACCAACTGTAGACAGATTTAGAAAAAAAGTCTAATAGAAATGTATAGAAAAAAATGCATTATGACATAATATTATGACAATTTGTTCAGTCATTTGCATGTAAAGACTTAAGCCATAAACAATGGATTGAATATTGTGATGGGTGAGACTATTTAACATTTTAATCAACATGACATAAGCAATTGATAATGTATAGGTAACAGCAGACATTTGCACATAATCATTAGCATGGATGTACAAAAGCATTTGCAACTTATTCAAAAGAATGAGAAACTGCTTTTGTGATGTGCACAAGTGACACGATGTGAAGATTTAACAGGTAGTTTTGAGAATTTCAATTCTGATCTGAGAAATGGACCGAAGTGACTGAGTTAAACTGTAATCACAAAACACATTGAACCAAATCAACAGACAATGCCTATTTTAACAATGCAATGCAATGCAAAAAAAAAAAAGACAGAATAAATTAGAAACTGTTTTTTTTATTTTTGCCATGATGACATTAAATAATAATTTACTAGATATTTTCAAGACACTTCTATACAGCTTAAAGTTATATTTAAAGGCGTAACTAGGTTAATTAGGTTAACTAGACAGGATAGGGTAATTAGGCAAGTTATTCTATAACGATGGTTTGTTCTGTAGACAATCAATAAATAATTTAGCTTAAAGGGGCTAATAAGTTTGTCCTGAAAATGGTTCATAAAATAGTTCAGTCTGCTTTTATTTTAGAAAAAAAAAAAACAAATAAGACTTTTTCCAGAAGTAAAAATATTATCAGACATAATGATAAAATGTCCCTGCTCCAATAAACATCATTTGGGAAATATTTAAAAAAGAAAAAGAAATTCCAAAATTCCAATGGGGGCTAATAATTCTGACTTCAATTGTATATATATATATTAGGGATGTAACGGTATCAGAATTTCACGGTACGGTAATACCTCGGGATCAATGTCACGGTACGGTATTTATTGAATCATTTACAGGAAAAAAAAAACTTATGAAAATACTCCAAAAAAGTGCCAAAAGTGTCAATGACATACAAATTAGCCATCTATCTGTTAGCTTTGAAACAGGAACTTCAATTTTAATAACAAAAAAATATTAAACCATGTAAAAAAATTAAGTTTCAATTTAGTAGTGTTGAAAACTCATCACATTCAACATTTACTCACTCACTTACTTAGATAGAGATGGGTTTAAAGGAAAATTATCATATAAATATAATCTGGTAAAAGCTGGTATCTCTGGGTATTTACAATGTCCCCTGCAATAGAAAAAAACCCTCTTATTTGGGACTGAGGTTTCTGGGACAGAGAGATATGACTTGGCCCAGGTTGACAGCAGTGGGTAACGTTGTGCATTGTCTTTCCCCCACTTGAGAGCACAAACCATGAGTGAGATAGAGGTCTCATGTCTGCATCAATCTGAACAGTGTGCTGTGTTTCTGCAGTCCCCATGACTGATTATTAGTCGTATTCCCCAACTTGCAGGCACGTGCACACACAGGGCTCAACCTGTGCAGTGCACATGCCCTTTTTAGTCTTGGATAGAAAGTTCCCTTCCAAAATGATCAAAAGTGCCCCCGCGACGCGACATACCCTCCGTCCCGCTTTACAGTACGCGCGAGACAACACAGCTGATCAGAACGCGCGCGACAACACAGCTGATAAGAACTCGCGCGGCGACAACACCCGCTTTAGCGTTTTCCAGCTCTTTTTCATCCCTGCTTCTAGCAGCACACTCCATTTCCGCATTACTGGATCTGTAGCGACAACAGACCGCAAGGGATTATGGCCAAGCCTGGGCTGATGGGAATTGTAGTTTTCGCTACCTCCCGTTCGATTCATTCGCCTGAGCAAATTTTCTCAGAAGATCTATAGTTTTACCGAGTCATGCGACTACGGTAATATCGAAAAAAATTAATATTGCGGTATGACGGTATTTACAATACCGTTACATCCCTAATATATATATATATATATATATATATATATATATATATATATATATATATACATATATACATATATATATATATATATATATGTATATATATATATATATATATATATATATATATATATATATAACCAAAATGAATATATAAATATACAATAATAGTAAAATAAAATACATAAATTCAAATATGACATCATAACCCAAAATACAGCTTGAAGAAACATCAATAAAATCTAAGTAAAGAGTTCAGACTTGATGAAAAGCCTTAGTGGACAAACGAACGACACAGGTAAGAAATATTTAATGTCATTTTAATATAATGTTCTCACATTTTAATTAAAATTCTGCATCTGAAATGGCATTGTGAATTAATTTATTCATTGTTTTGAGGGTGCATTTATGAGGCTTAATATGATTAATATATTAAATATTTAGGGTACACAAGTACACAACTGTGGCTGTGGTCTTACACCATATTATGGCTATGTTGTCTCATTTTGTTCTTGATGTGGCATTTTAAAAAATGTGACATTTCTTTAATGTATTTTCAGCTGGTTTTTTATCACTAAGAATTCAGCAGACCAGGAATGCAATTAAAGATTATTTTGCAGTGTACAGAATATACTGAAGCCCACAAGCATGCTTTTTCGTTCATCGTGTATGAATGCATTGCATTCTCACTATTACACACAAGACAAATCAATACGGCACGGGACAGAAAGTTGCCATTGTGCAGAAATGCTTTAAAGGCATTTTGGGATTGTCTGGTGTGCACTGGACATCATGATGAAGTAGCTGGCAGCTCTGATGAGTGAGGTCAATGACCAGACAGAAAGAGATGCAGAGATCTGTTCGCAGTGAGGAATCAATCTCTGACCAGACCAGAGACAGACTGAAATCCCATCTGACCTAAAGCATGCCCTGTGGCAATGGCTGGAAAGTGACTCCCTGTCTGTCTTTCAGTTATACCTTCTATGGCCTAGTAAACGAGCCAGAGGCAAAATACCAACCGATGTGTTCAAATACTTGTCAATATTAGTGTCGCAGTGTCAACATAGCTTGTTGAGACCATGCATTTCAATAATACTATTCAATAGAATAGTATAAATCATAAACTGTTGTGCTGTTGGCTTTGTCAGTGATTCCAGGGTTGTAATAGAGATTCTGCCTGGGCAGCAGGGTGCTTTATCGTCTCTTGTTGGTTGCTCTGTTGCAAAAATGAGAAGAAAAAAAAATAATAAAGTATAGACGTCTTTGCCCTGGATCTTTCTGTATTGTTTTCTTTTTTCTCAAACTTTGAATCATCAGTCTGGTCTCTGAATGTGCTGACTGACTACTGCTTCTGTTGTTCTGACATTGTTTGACCTTGTTTGTGACTTGCTTCATATGGCTCTGACCTTGTTACTTCCACCTCAGCAGATTGACTGTCTGTTTGTGTCATTCTTTTCACACAGGCTTTTGTTTTTATGTCTGTTCAAAAGATTGTTTATTTTATTGTAAATATGAGTTATTGAATTGAAGTGTGTTGTTTTTTTTAAATTGAACATTCTGTGGCATATTAGTAATTGTTATTTTTTTCAGTAATGAATGTGTACACGTGACAATAATTCAGTTGATATTTTATGTCATTGTAAATAAATTGAAAATGCCATATATTTCTAGCAATGCATGTGCTCTCTCACTGATATTTTATGGGCTACCACAAAACTAGTTTGCTTTTTCACCAGAAGAGGGCATGTGCTCACAATTTTCTCAGCTTAGAGTTTGCAAATGCTTTACGAACGAGGTGAAATACCAATCCCGTCTACTAAACTACGAAATATAGGCTAGTTATTTAAATCAGAAAAGCTGTTCAATTAGCCTCTAGGCTTAGACTTTGTAAGCTGAACGTAGTTGTTGTGATCATAATTGTCTGTGGGCCAAGAATTTTATGAACATATTTAATAATATTTTTATGGTTTTGATATATTTAATGTATCATAACAGTTCGCTGAAAATACTTTATCCAACAAAAAACGGCTATAATCAACATATAGGTATATTACATAAACCTATAAGTGCGGTTAATCAATCAAGAATGACACTTCAATTAGGCTAATAAAACCGGTTAATTTTCCATTAATCTACTGTTTAGGCTACTTCTATTTTTCCCCTTGCTTTCTCATATAGGCTAACCTATTAGATCTATATAATATAATGTTTGTTATTAGAACCCTAATTTGATCTATTTTTTATTGATTTAAACGAATTGATATAGGCCTATATTAAATAATCTAGAAAAGTTAACAATTGTGTTAACCGTTCTAGATTATTAACTAGATTTCAATCCGTTTCCACCATGAACTTTGAGCAAGCACCAGCCTTTGGAACTGAAAAGCCTTCCACTGACAGTTTCGCACTTTGATGACCTGAATTATTTCATTACATATTTTTTTGTAAGATTAATATTCCCGGACGTGTCTGTACATGGCGAAACCTGTGTGAAAAGATAAGCACAGGTTTTCGCCTGTGAGGCAGTGGTGCGCGCAGGTTTCCCGACAGCCTGTTGTTTGTCGGGCGGGTACCACGCGCAGAAGCCAAGCGAGATTCAAAGGCCTGACAACTTCTTTGTTAATTGGAACAGGCTTCTCGCTATGTGTGCGGCGAGGGTGGTGAAAAGGCTGAGATACAAGCTGACAAGTGTGAGCACGAAGTAGAGTCGCGTTTAATTAATTTTCCTTTCACCCTTGGGAACCGCGCCGAGCCCGGCTGTGATACATTTCGATGTGAAATCGACGAAATACCTCACAGTTGGAGCATTTCTTCAAGTTGGAGGTGCTTTTGTGTTTGTGGGATGAATGTGAATCTGCCAGTCTCGCAAGTATAGAATGAAAAACATAAGTATAGTCGATTTGACCCAGAGATTGAACTCATTGTTGAATCGCTGCAGTATGTAGGCCGTTACACTTTGAAGGCCTAAGCATTGTGTGAATGTGCGACTGCACCTGCACATGAGCTGAAGTGAAACACTGGACAGCTTTAGCAAAGGTGAGTAAACTGTTTAAATGTTTAACATGGTATTAACACTTCCACCAAATTCATTTTCACAGTATTGTTTTACCGCTTCACTTGTTTTAATACAAGTAAGGTAATTATAATTAATGGTAACCAATTAGTTTAATATATTTGTTGTAAAATTGTGGTTACAAATACTTTTACTATATTAAAGTCGAAAGGGAAAACACATTAAAAACAAATTGTAATGCATAAAAACGTCACAATAAAGCCTGCCCATCCTTTAGATATTTAAATTTCGATACATTCGATTTAAACACCTTAAACACTTAATGTGCCTTTAAATACATTGAACATTGACAGCTACAAGTAGGTTAGTTAAAGGTCTGAAACCAGGCTGTAGGTCACTTCTTCATAAAGAGATCTTTAAGTCAGCGCCAATAGCCTAGTGGTACTGTGCGCTGACATCGACCACAAAAGGCGACCTGAGTTTGATTCCTAGCTCAAGGTCTTTTGCTGTTTGAAATCTCCACTGTCCTATATCATAATAAAGGTGAATAACCCTAAAGAAAAATAATAATTAGAACTTTAAATAAGTTTTTTTTTAAGCTAAATCCATCATCCTTGGTGATTCATAAAGCATACAATGAGGTTTTATGAACTTGTGCAAGAAACCGAACGGTTTTTACAGCTTTTTTTTTATCCAGGTGGATTAAAGGTTGTGTGAGTTTTATTGCATAATGCTAGATGGATTGAATGAGTTTCACAAATAATCTTCATGGTCCACAGAATAAAATAGTTTGGAATGACATGATGCTTAACTAATGACTGAATTTTCATTTTTGGTTGAACAATGTCTTTAAGAGATACATTTAACGTGGTTGCTTATTTGTTTTCAGATTAATTTAGTACAAATAATTTATAGGCCTCTAAGTCTGTTTCTTCCACATCAGAACTACTCTCAGTTTGTGTGAGGTAAGCGTGATGTTTAGTGGACCAAAAATGTTGATTCGACCGAGTTGTGATTCGACTATGCAAAAGCATGGTGCACATTGCACATTTCCCGCTCCCACAAACGCGGCACATGCTCATGTGGCTTGTGCTGATTATCCAGCCTCCACAACTCCAGATGGATCAACACATGCTGAAAATGCGACAAACCAAGACACAGTTTTTCCATCTGACCTCAATCTATCACTTCTGTTTGCCTGTATAAATGTCAGCGTTCTTCCACTCATAGACTCGGGGAGAAAAATGTAATCTTGTTGTCATCTTGTAAGTCGTTTTAACAGCCTCATCAGTGTTTGTTTGCAAGTTAATTGAATCAGTGTGGGTGGGCATTGCCTTTAACCTGTTGTTATGGATCTTGTCGAAACGCTTCTGCCATAGGCATACTTGCCTGGTAGAGTTTAGTCTATTACCCTTTAATTTTAAAAGACTTTTGTTTACAGGTGCTATTTTTTAGATAAAGGCCTGTGCACCAAGGACAATAAAGACTAGGTTTTAAAAAATAGTTTAAAACTTAAAGGGGTAGTTCACTCAAAATGAAAATATGCTCACTATTTACTCGCTCTCAAGTGGTTTCAAACCTTTATGAGTATCTTTATTCTGTTGAACACAAAAGAAGATATTTTGAAGAAAGATGGAAACCTGTAACCATTGACTTCTAGTGGGTGAACAATGGAAGCCAGTGGTAACAGGTTTCCAGCTTTCTTCAAAATATCTTCTTTTTGTTTTGGCTGAACTATACCTTTAAAGTCTGCCTTAAAAAGTATATTCTTTTATCATTTACTCAGCCTCATATCATTCCAATCCCATTAGAAATCTTTTATTCTTCTAAACAAGATTTACCTTTTTTACCCAAAAATTTCACGCTCCAAAATGTTCATAAAGTATTATTCCTAACTTGCACAAAACAGAATGTGATCATGTGCTGGTGTGAACGATATAAGGAGCTTTTGCAACATTGTAAATTTTGTCATAGTTCCTATAATATGCTTTTTGGTGTACTTGCACTGCAGAGTCAGTAAACTATTTTTGTTCAAGAAGCACTATATTACTATACACTCACCAGTCACATTATTAGGTACACTGTACAAGTATCGAGTTGGACTTTCTTTTGCCTTCAGAACTGCCTTAATCCTTCGTGGCATAGATTTAACAAGGTACTGGAAATATTCCTCAGAGATTTTGGTCCATATTAACATGCTAACATCACGCAGTTGCTACAGATTTGTCGGCTACACATACATGATGCTAATCTCCGCTTCTGCCACATCCCAAAGATGCTCTATTGGATTGACATCTGTTGACTGTGGAGGCCATTTGAGTACAGTGAGCTCATTGTCATGTTCAAAAAACCAGTCTGAGATGATTCGCCCTTTATGACATGGTGTGTTATCCTGCTGGAAGTAGTCATAAGAAGAGGGGTCCACTGTGGTCATAAAGGGATGGACATGGTCAGCAACAATACTCAGGTAGGCTGTGGCATTGACACGATGCTCAATTGGTGCTAATGAGCCCAAAGTGTGCCAAGAAAATATCCCCATACCACTATGTTTACCACCACCAGCCCGAACCATTGATAAAAGACTGGATGAATCCATGCTTTCATGGTGTTGATGCAAAATTCTGACCCTACCATCCAAATGTCGCAGCAGAAATCGAGACTCGTCAGAACAGGCAACATCTTTCCAATCTTCTATTGTATAATTTTGGTAAGTCTGTGCAAATTGTAGCTTAAGTTTCCTGTTCTTAGCTGACAAGGTGGCACCCGGTGTGGTCTTCTGCTGCTGTAACCCATCTGCCTCAAGGTTGAACATGTTTGGTGTTTAGAGATGCTCTTATGCATACCTTAGTTGTAACGAGTGGTTATTTGAGTTACTGTTGTCTTTCCATCAGCTTGAACCAGTCTGGCCATTCTCCTCTGACCTCTGGCATTAACAAGACATTTGCGCCCACAGAACTGCCTCTGGCTGGATATTTTCTCTTTTTCAGACCAATCTGTAAACCCTAGAGATGGTTGTGCATGAAAATCCCAGTAGATCAGCAGTTTCTGAAATACTCAAACCAGGTCATCTGGCACCAACTACCATGACATGTTCAAAGTCACTTAAATCACCTTTCTTCCCCATTCTGATGCTTGGTTTGAACTGCAGCAGACCATCTTGATCATGTCTACTTGCCTAAATGCCTTGAGGTGCTGCCATGTGATTTGCTGATTAGAATTCTGCGTTAACAAGCAGTTGGACAGGTGTACCTAATAAAGTGGCCGGTGAGTGTATTATCACACTATATATTGGTAACTAAATTAGTTTCTGCCTAATAGCAGTTTTTAATGCACCACAATAGAAACAAACACTGATGTGATTGACTGTACACTGATTGAGTGAAAGCATGTAGTGTTATCAAAACCTAAATAATCACCAAGCTAAATGTTAGCAGCATTTCCCTGTTGCCTTTTTTGGTCTCTAATCTTCAATGATACAGTAAGTATAGTACTACAAGTTGTCAAAGTGATGTAGTTTTTTTTTTTTTTTGCTGTTTAACTTGTATAAATCTTATATATGGTCCAACTTCATTATCACAAAACATATTGAAAACACAGCTTCTCTCTTAGCATCCTCTGTCCAGTATTTCAATTTGTTAATGCAGTGCTCGATGATACATTCTTCTGGCTTATGTCACAAACAGGAAAAGGGTCTGGGGGCATTTTCTTCTTTTAGAAACAGACTTAAAGCCCCTTTGGTTGTTTGTGTTTATAGTTCTTGTGAATCAAACCTTTTTAAAGGATAATTAACTGGGTTGGTTATACTGATCTACCTTTATCCCTCACAACTCAACATGTACATGATCTGATTAACCTCAGAAGCAGGTTAGAAGACAAAGGGCACTGAAATCACCTGTACAGGACACGAGCTGGACCGCTTTAATGGCTTTTGAAATGATTACATGTATTCTAATGGAGGACATTAACATGCATGTGTTAGAAACAATAGCGCCTGTCATTGTTTCTCCATTCTTTATTAATGCCGCAATTCAGTACAAAATGACTGACTGCCAAGTTTTGTGAACATCAAAGCTTTTTCCTAATATAATTTCCCCCTAACCAGAAACCCCATTAAATTAACATGCATTTTGAATCTTTTGCCCAATAAGTTGCTTAATGAATTGTGAGGGGCATTGACAAGGCCTCACGTTAATGTCAGAATTAGACATTTAAAATATTGTGTGTGTGTGTGTGTGTGTGTGTTTGTGTTTGTGTTTGTGTGTGTGTGTTATGAGTGAGGTCTCCAGTGCTCTTCATGCCCTGTTAATAACCTGGCCTGCTTTGATGTGGCAGTGTGGAGCGAGGTGGCTCTTTCTCTGCTTCACTTGTGGCATGTAAATCCGGCCAGCATTTTATCTCCTTACCTGCTCAAGGGTTGACTGAATTTGCGCGGGCTGCCTGCATGTGCTTTCTGTTGTAGTGTGATTCATGAGATGTCACCTACCCGACGGGCCACTCACAAACGCTTTGAGAAGAATGTGCATCTGTGTGCGTTTGCTTTTCTGTTGACTTGATAATGCTTCCTGTCTGTGTATGAAATTCAGTTAATTTCAGTGTAAATATATATGTGATCATTGGCAATGCTCCATTTCTGAAGGGCTAGTAAGAAGTGCTGGTCTAGCTTGTTAGTTTAAAGCTTCTCTGAGGGGTTTATATACAGTATATATATATATATATATATATATATATATATATATATATATGTGTGTGTGTGTGTGTGTGTGTGTGTGTGTGTGTGTGTGTGTGTGTGTGTGTGTGTGTATGTATGTATATGTATGTATATATATATATATATATATATATATATATATATATATATATATATATATATATATATAATTTTTTACTTTATATGTTGCATGTTTATATTATGTGTTTCTCAGTTTTGACATTTTATCATTATTTAATCATAAATGTGACATAACTTAACATTCTTAATTGTAACTTATATATTTCCCAATGTGACTTTGCGACAAAGAGTTTTGTTTTTCAGACTGTGATATCTCTTGATTTTGACTTTATTTGAATTTACTCTTTGTTTCCTGTGATTTAATGTACACTACCTGACAAAAGTATTGTTGTCGATCCCAGTTGTAAGAGCAACAAATAATAATTTGACTTCTAGTTAATCATATGGAAAAGTGGCAGAAGGTGGATTTTTTTTCCCGATGATTGATCTGTTGAACTGCATCCCAATCATCACAAATACTGCAGAAGACGTATTGGAACCCGCATGGACCCAAGATTCTCACAGAAATCAGTCAAGTTTGGTGATGGAAAAATCATGGTTTGGGATAACATTCAGTATGGGGGCATGCAAAAGATATACAGAGTGGTTGGCGACATCAACAATCTGAGATATCAAGACATTTGTGCTGCTCATTACATTACAAACCACAGGGCAAATTCTTCAGCAGGATAGCGCTCCTTCTCATACTTGAGTCCTACATCAAAGTTCCTGAAAGCAAAGAAGGTCAAGGGGCTGCAGGATTGGCCAGCCTAGTCACAATACATGAACATTATTGAGCATGTCTAGGGTGAGATGGAGGAGAAGGCATCGAAGATGAATTCAAAGGATGTTGAACTCTGGAAGTTCTGCAAGAACACTTTCTTTGCTATTCCAGATGACTTAATAAAGTTATTTGTATACATTGCAGAGATGTACGGATGCAGTCCTCCAAGCTCATGGGAGTCACACACTAATATTAATTATTTTGCCACTGCACCATGACTTTATATTCTGTACTGTACATTATTTCTGTTAAGTGACAAGACTTTTGTCTAAGCAAAGTCAGACCTAAATAATTAAAAACAAGGGCGTTATCATATTTTATTTTGGTAAACTTAGTGTAATCTAGAGGCCTGTTCCTTTTATATAAGCCACTTCTGATACCAAATGATCAACTAGAAGTCAAGTCATTATTTGTTGTTCCTAAAACCTGGATAGGCGACAAGACTTATGTCATGTAGTGTAAACAAGGCAGTGTGATTTATTTATTTATTTATTTATTTTTTACCAACACCAATTATAATTACCTTACCCCAATTACACTCAAAAATACTTTCGTTGTTTGTTTAATCTACTTGTGTAAACTTAGCTAAATCAACAAAATTCTTTTGTTGTTATTTTTTTAAACAACTTAATTGCTTCGTGTTCAATCCACTTAAAATTGTAAGAAGAATCAAGTTTACTTAATCGATTTATGTTGGGATGACATAAAATAATTATGTGGAACCCAGCATTTTTTAATAGCGTATACACACACACAAAAAAAATCAGGCTTCCACAAAATTTCTTCATGGTCTCCCAACACAAATCGATTAAGGTAACTTAAATCTTTTTACAAAACAGTTGTTTGAACATAAAACAATTAAGTTGTCCCCAAAAAAACTCAAGAATTGTGTTGATTCAGCTAATTTCAAATGGGTCAATTGAAAAGGCTGAAAAAATATTTTTGAGTATCTTTACTTCTTGTAATTAATTTATACCTCTAATTGCATATTTATTAACACTTACGGTGTGATTTCTCAATCTTTACTTCTTTTAATTTGGTTTATTTTAAATTTTTGTAAATGACATTTAGTAGGATTCTACCAATTTTATATTTTTCAAATTCTACCTTTTCTAGTAATTTCGGATTTCCTTTAAATATGTTTCAAATAGCATCTTTATACCTAACAGTTGTAATCATATAAGGCAGTGTGATATTTTGTTATTAGTGTGTTACTTAGACTTTTATTATAAATTAATTTCTACATAAGTGTGTCTGTTATATCTTACTGTGACTTTTTGCTAACATTCATAATCACATATTTATATTTCAGTGTGATATTTTGGTTTTCTTTACCTTTAATTTCCTTTGACTTAGCCTATTTATACTTTATGAATTCTATTAATTGCAGATCTTTTTATATAACTATGCAACTTTAATTCATAATGATATTTCTATGTGTAGGCATAAATATTTTTGTCTCAAAATGCATTGGAAAAATTGCAATTAGTGTTTATATTTCTACTTATATGTGATGTATAACTTTAGCTTTGGTTTAATGCCTGTTCTATTTTGTTCAGTGGCCGGTCTTGCCACAGCATCTCATACGCAATCAATCATACAGTAGCAGAACTGCACTCCAACATTTGGTTGGTTAAGACCACATTTGTTGTCTCCGCTAAACCACAGAGAGCACGTCTGATCGCCCTCTTGACCTTGAGATGAATGGCTGCCCAAACCAGTCCCTGCTACACATTACCATTTAAATGGCCCAAGGAGAAGGTTAGGTCAGCTCATTTGATGTTGAAATGCAAACAGAGATCAAAGGAGAGAACTCGCGCTGGCCTATATTTACAGTAGCCGGTCTTGGATCGGTGTGTTCGGTGGCAGAGGTGGAGCGTATTGTCTGTGTGTATGTGTTAGACAAGAGAGTTTTGTAGGAGGGAAGAGCACATTGTCTATTTGTTCTGCGTGGTCCTCATGGGTAGATAGCTCATTAACCATTGTGGCCTGGCACAATAGCCAAGAGCGCCGGCTGCATGGGTACAACAAGTCCAGCACAATACCTGTAAACAGCCTGCGGCTTAATTGAAAATGGCCTCCAGGATCACCAGGCTGTCATAACAATAAAAGACTTGTATAGCTGCATAATATCAAAATTGGTGGAGAGTACATGCATGTGTGTGTGTGTGTGTGTGTGTGTGTGTCTGGTTTTTCAGCAAAATTGTGGTTTAATGGATGCTAGTGTAGTATGTGTCCCAGCTCAGTTTTTGTTTAAACCTGATGTTCTTATCTGGTGTGTGTTAAAGTCACCTGTGTTACTCTAGCAATGCTCTTGTGTGAGTTAGAGGCACTTCTGATTACTTTAGAGTGTGTCCTTGAAATGTGAATACAATTACCTGCTTATGCTTCATAGTACATGTTTAATTGTGAATCTGTTTAACTTCTCAGATTGTATGTATTTAATTTGCATGCCTTCTGTTATAATCTCAAGGTTTAATGAACCTTTGATTTGGCTTATCTATTTCTGAGTTTGCATTTAACTGTTGTATAATTGTAATTAAATGCAGTGCCAGGTATATAAGCACACCCCTCACAAATCTATCTTTTAAATTCATATGTTTAACAGAAAGCTATACAATAATATATTTGTGCATATACATTAGGTAAGTCAGTACTGAAGCCAAATCTGGAGCTTATCTAACAAAACAACTTACGATAATGTTCCAAAAACTAGTACACCCAAATGTTATAGAAAAATATTAAAAGGATATTTAAAAAAGACAAAAACTACTTTTCTGAATCAGGACATAACTAAGGTGTTTAGAATTCTTAGTATTCCTAGTTTGAGTTAAATGGATAGTTCTTTTTTTATCCTTGTTTTAATCCGATTAGGCTTTTTTAGTTCCGAGGGAGGGACACAAAAGAAGATAAAATGAAGAATGTTGGAAACTGCTAACCATTGACCTCCATAGTATTTGTTTTTTTCTATTATACATGTCTATTATAAGATTTTCAGCATTCATCAAAATATCTTAATTTGTGATCAGATTTAACAATTTCAAACTGATTTGGAACACATCATGAAAGAATAAATGACAGAACTATCCCTTTAAGTATTGAACATATGTTGACATGCCATGTATTCTATAAACCAAAATTTATGTTTGTAGTGAGAATATTTGTACAATATTTCAAACTAATATATGAATGATATTTGCCTTATTTTTTGAAGTTTGTGTGCCTGCAGGAAATGTTTGTTAAATCAGGGTGCCCGTGGGGTCTTAAAGTATTAAAACTTGATTAAAATGTAAAGACATTTAAGGCCCTTAAAAAGTATTAAAAAGTCTTGAATGCAAGGTATTAAATTTAAATAATTTTTGATTATGCAATGTATGGTTGTATGCTGGCAATGCAGTGGTGCAGTAGGAAGTGTTGTCGCCTCACAGCAAGAAGGTCGCTGGTTCATGGCTCGGCTGGATCATTTGGCGTTTCTGTGTGGAGTTTGCATGTTCTCCCTGCGTTTGCGTGGGTTTTCTCCGGGTGCTCCGGTTTCCCCCATAGTCCAAAGACATGCGGTACAGATGAATTGGGTAGGCTAAATTGTCCGTAGTGTATGCGAGTATGAATAAGTGTGAATGTGTTTTCCAGTGATGTATTGCAGCTGGAAGGGCGTCCGTTGCATAAAACATACGCTGGATAAGTTGGCGGTTCATTCGCTGTGGCGACCCCAGAATAGTAAAGGGACTAAGCCGAAAAGAAAATGAATGAATAAATGGTTGTATGCTATTGAGTTATATTTTGCCTGAATTGGTGTGTAGTTTATGAAATCGATAAAAACCTGCTAGATTTGACATCACGCTGCTGTTTACTGTTGTAACCAAGGCAACACCATTATTTCTGCAGTTCTATAGGCGCCAACCTGATAAATTAGCTAGATATAATAGATTTACATTCAGTATTGTTCGTGTTTGTAAAATGTATAGAAACTGTAAATTTTAGATTTCTGTATATACTCTGTTGATTGGGTAATTGATGGTGAGGCAGTAATTCCTGTGACTTTTGGTTTGGTAGTAGACATCTAGGTAAATGTCTCTTTAAGTGTCTTGGCAGGTTTACTTTAAATAAAACAAACTCTGGTGTGATTTTTGGTCAGTGAGTTTCAATTAAATATTGATCACTGCCTGAAACAAACAAAATAAACAAAAGGGTTACACAAAAACCCAGAAAGATGTGTTATATTTACCAAGGCCCTGCAAAATTTTGTTGGTAAAATCCAACCATTCCAACTGGAATTTCTTATACAAAAAAATCAAGAAATAGATCTGGCTTGTGTTGAAGACATGCACATCCACTATGTTAACCAACATATAGCTGCTTGCTTTGACAGGGACTTCTGTGTGATTTGTTAAAGATCTCAAAGCTGTTGTCTATTGACAGTTGGCAATTTTGCATGCAAAATATCACTGGAATTGTGACTGGGCCAGGTTACTGCATGTGCTAAAACAACACTTATTCTCTACTCTATTTCTTGCCCCTTTAAAGTTTAGAGTAAGCACATAAAACCCAATAGATTTCCAGTAGATACGCATATAAACACATTATGCAGTCTTGCCCTTTATGACTGACTGACCACTAAGATCTTGCTTTCTCTTCTGAACAGTCCCTTCTCAAATGGCCTTGCTGACACCCACCAGCTGTTCTAGAGGGGGTTGTGTGATAGAATGGCTGGGCTGCTGGTTTCTGGGTCGTCCAGCTAAAGATGACCCGGGGCAACAGGCCTGGACTGGGAGAATCAGAGGCCATGACCACAGGCGCTGGTAAACTGAGGCAGGTCTTTGGCCCAGCAGTGCCACCTCACATTTAAGTAAAGTCCATTTGATAGACCCAGCTAAAGAGACTGCAAGTTATCGGGTCTGAATGGTGCTAATACGCTGGGCTGGTTGGATGCGGGTTGGAACTCTGGTGTCCTATTAATCGTAGCCGGGAGAATCATATCAGGTTAGAAGTTCAGGCTTTCATTGTGGACTGCTCTGAGATAATAGGATTCGAAGGCCTTTGCTATAGTGACTCAACACTGCAGTGAGGATTGTTAGAATAATAGTCTGAGGAGATGAGATGATTGTCTCCATGCCGGCATCGCTTGCCTCAGAGCAGGTGAAGGGGATGGTGGCTCTGTTTAAGTAAATGTAACTTTTCCATTTATTTGCTTTTTTCATGACTACTTTTTAATGCTTTTCTATAGTTCATTGAATTGACTGTATTGTGCGTTGAATAAAATAATCTGCAGAGTTGTTAATCTATTGATCTCTCTGTTTTATATGCCATCAAAAGCAAGATTTTCTGCCTTACGCCCAGTCAAAAGGCCAGCTTTCTCAATGTATAGACCCAAATGAAAGCTGGTGTCTCATTCAGTTATGTCCCCGGGACATGTCCCCTTTAGGGCAGCCTTTTTTTTGAAGGATCGCCTCGCAGTGCTAATTGGGTCTCGTCTTACACCAGGTTGATTGGACGTGACACTTAGTGAAGCACGAGAGCTCTAGAACTCACTGGAGCAAAGGGAGGGGAAAAAAAACAATCACAATTGAATTACTGACCAGTAAATTTGCTAATTATAGTCCATTAGCCCCCTCACAGAGAGGTGTGAAGACAATCCAGAGCCACATGCCTCATTGAGAATCCTGACACTTTGACCTAAATTACCCCAGAGAACATACAATGTAATGTATAGGTCATGTGCACTTTATGATTTTAATATATAATTACTGTCTATTAGTCATAATTCCTGAAATTACTGCAATTGATACTTGTATTATATGAGGTTTATGTTGGGGGGAGGGAACATTTAGTCTGCAGAATGTTTTCAGTAAGGGTTTGACTTATGCGTATATATATATATAAAACATTTGATATCTTAATTTCTATATTTATTTTAGCAATATATTTATTGCTTCATGCTTTACTTTTTTCACATTTTTTGTTTACCTAAATTTGGAAATTCTGTCATAATTTACTCATAATTTACTATATGCACCATAGATTTTTTTACAAAGCTTACTTTTTTGGCTTTCTTCAAAGCATCCTCTTTTGTGTTCAAGAGAATAAAGAAGCTTATGAAATGTTGGAGCCACTTAAGCATCGGTAAACTGTAAACAGTGAATACAGTTTTATTTTTTGGGTGATCAATCCATTTAAGTTTGTAAATTGATTTGTTTATGAAGAAGCACCATGTCAACACCTTTGCCGTTTATGCAGGTAAATGGAGTTTGATGGTCCTTTGAACATGTTATGGACCCCCTAATGTTGTGTTTATATTTCTTCATTAAGATGTATACCTAGAGGTTGTCTAAGAAAGAAGAAATTTATAATTCTTGCCAAAAAGCAAAATCAATGCAAATTTATTTAAAAAGTGACAATTCTGTGTCAATAGTAATAGTTTACGAGAGCCATTAGGTTAGGCTTTGACCCATATACAAGTACACTCTGCATTGTTTTTACCATCCTCCTTTTGGCTTACTAGACCACTGTTTATTTGTTTATCCACATTGTGGTAGAGTTATAATTTACAAATCATTTATTTTTAGAATCAAACGAATAAGACTTTATACTAATATACTAAAAGTAGGGTTGCAGCACTCCAAAAAATATTTTGTGCTGCATGATCAAACTGTGTATTTAAAAAAAGCTAAAACAACACCATTCTTGAGGTATTTTTGGGGGGCAACTTAATTGTTTTATGTTCAATCAACTCAAAATTGTAAAAACCTTTAAGTTAACTTAACTGATTTGTGTTGGGACACCATGAAGGATTTGTGTGGAACCCATCATTTATTTATAGTGAGCAATATGAAAATGTTGTCTGATGATAGAAAACATATTCAGAGCTGATAACCGACATTGGAAGATTGTATATTGTAAGATAATATTTTTTTTTATGTTTATAATCAACCAAAAAAAAAAACATTGTACCATTTAATTGTCATAAATTTTTAGCCAAACTTTGTATATTAAAAAATTGAAGTTAAAATGCAGAATCATGTTGAATTCCGTCACGGACCACACATACACTTAATTCACAAATACACTTTGAGCATGTACACATAGACAAATATCTAGGGCCAGGCAGAATCTGGGGACATTTTTTGTTATTTCTGGGAGAACTTTGTAAAAAATCTGCAGAGTATCTTAACTTAACGTATATGAAATACAAAAAAATAATACATTTTTAACTTTGAGGTTTACAATGCAAATCCAATTAGATCCACTTATTTGGTAAACAAAGCAAGTCTATCATACAATATATCTAACATATTACTTCACAAACTGTATTGTAAGTAAATCAAATGAACATTTTAATATTACTATTATCATATCACAATAATATTAGTAAAATTAATTTAAAAACATTTAAACAAATATATAGATATATATGTAAATGTATAAACTCAATGATGGGCTAATAATTTGCGGAAATCTGTGGGTTTCTGTTTGCGCAGATTCCGTATTAGCCTTTATCCTATATAACTGCAGGTTAAATATGTTTATACATAATCACTTAAAAGCTATTAGTTACTAGTTCATTTAAGTTAATAGTAATTAATATAGTTATGGTAACTCATAACCTTAACTTTCTTTCAAATTTGACTGTAATGCAGTAATGTGCACCTTTTGTAAAGCTGCTTTGAAACAATAATTATTGTAAAAAGCACTAGACAAATAAATTTGAATATGAAAAGGGATGACATTTGGATTTGTGTCCTAATATCAATAATATACCTTTTAAAACCAAAATTGCATTCAATTGTTACACTGTAAAACCCAACAATCATCATTATCAAATGAAATAAGTGTAGTTTTGCTGAAAGTTAATTCTACTCATTTGAAGAGTTTTGGACTCAGTGTTGAAGGTAATGAGTTAATTATTAGAGTACTCATAGATTAGTTTTTTTTTAAGTCAAATGGTTTGTTGAAATCGGTTTCCTCAAATCGTTTGAGTTGCCTTAACTTATTGGGTTTTTTAGTACTCAGTTGGTTTGAGTTCATTGGGATTTACTGTGCTCATTGCTTCATTTACTGAAATGTATTAAGTTTACAGTACTCATTACAATTAGTTTTTGAAATTAAATGGTTTGTTGTAATCGGTTTCCTCAAACGTTTATGTTACCTAAACTTATTGGGTTTTACAGTTTATAAACATAAAGGACACATTATTGCCTTCTGAAGAGGTTTCTCTAGATGGTTTTAGGCAGTCTTTTTTTCCACCTTTCCTTCAGTCATTATTTCACTGTCACTTGTTTGTTTTGCCCTGTCTGTGAGTTGAACCCTTCAGGAATGAACCAGCTTGTGTTATCTTGCGATCTAGAGGAGTAGAAAGATGGATATTCCCACATAAGGTCACTATACATAACACCAGCACTTTAGAGGACTCTTCTGGTGTGATCTTTTGTTCACTCACCTCATCTCCTAGAAGCTGAAACCGTTTGAGTGTGCAGTATATCAATTAAAAAGCTCCTCTTCTGCCCTTTGGAGGGGGTGGGGGTACAGGTCCAAATATTTACATTAGGCCATATCAGTTTGACGACTGTGTGGCGGAGCGGAGAGAAGGGCCATTTGGTGCAGCAGAGAGGCCATTAACAGAGTTAAATAGCTAGAAAGAATCTGGACCAGACAGCTTTCCACACAGAATCACTCGACCACAACCATGTAGCTGAATAAATGCTTCCGTCATGCAGTAAATACAGTCAAGAACAAAGAGTTGGTTTGTAAATTGGTTTGTTAATGAGGAAGCACCATTTCAACACCTTTGCAGTTTATGCAGGTAAATGGAGCTCGATGGTGTTTTGAACAGGTCATGGACTCAAATATTGTGTTTATATTTCCTAACTATTTAGATGTATACTTTGGGGTTGTCTAAGAAAGAAGAAATTGTTGCAAAAAAAAAAGGAAAACCAATGCAAATTTATTTTACGAGACTGCAAATGTTATTCAATAGTAATAGTTCACGAGAGCCATTTGTTTAAGCCTTGGCCCATTTTTACACCCTGCATTGTTTTTACCATCCTCCTAATCCTTTTAGACTGACAAGACGACTGTTTAATTGTTTATTTACATTGTGGTAGAGTTATCATTTAGGAATCTTTTTTTTTTATTAAACAAATAATAATACAGTATACTAAAAGTAGGGTTGCAGCAGTATGCGAATGTTGTCTGATGATCGAAAACCTATTCAAAGCTAATAACCGATGTATATAGTAACCAAGATTTGAAATGGATCATATCCTTTCATCAAATTGTCTTGACATTCTTTACTTAAGACAATTTTGAAAAACGTTTTTGATCCATTTTAAATATGACTATTGTCAATAGATTAACACAAATAATCCTATATGAGCCTGATTACAAAAACAAAGCAAAAAAGAATAAGATTGTATATTGTAAGATTATATTCTTTTGAAAATATGTATAACTAGACAAAAAAAATTGATTTATATGGTAACATAATTACAATATGCTAAGGCTTTTTTATTCAAAGCAATAAGTTTGTGCATACAACTGAACATTATTAGTAGTTTGACACTGATTGCTATAGGCACAAACTAACATGATTTGAAAAACAGCCCTTTTATTGGATTGATCTTACCTAACATGTAATAATTCTGTTTTGCATAAATACATTATGTAGTTTTTAACATTGTGTTTCAGTAGTCATTGACTTGCATAATGTGAGTTACCAAGGACAACAGTTTCAGATAAAAATCTTCTTTACAGTTCTATTGAAATCAAAAGTCCAATCTCGGATGTCCCTTTTACTTTTATAAAAGATAGCTTTTCATCAATATGAATACCCCACTGTTACTTTACTAGTTTTTATTAGTATGGTATATGATTATCCTATTCAAATTTATGTGACAGAGAAAAAGTAGTGAGATTTAAATTATCTACTCCCAGAAATAAAGGTACAAGAGCTGTCACTGGAGTGGTACCTATATTGAAAAGGGACACATTTGTGCTTAGAGTCAGTATTCGTATCTCAACACTATGAATTAGTACCTAAAAATTTCATAAGGTAAATATTTGTACTTTTTAGGTACTAATATGTACCCTTGATGTATTAGTATGGACCCTTTAGGTACAAAAGTATATTTGAAAAGGTACCACCCCAATGACGGCTCGTTTACCTTTATTTTTGAGAGTGTAAAATGTATAATGTAATAGATTTATTTGTAACTTCAACTTTCATCTTGTAGAACATGTATGCACTGTTTAAGTAATCTATCCAGCAATGGTTGTTAGATCTAATCACTGCCATTCTTCCATATGAATTATATTTCTCTGTCTACCTAACTTTAGTGCTTATAAATCTGAGCATCATTTCATGTTGAGCTTTCTTAGCTTTTTCAACATTAAGCCCAAAACATTCTTTGACTGTCCAATATTTGTGAAAGTTGGCTCTTTTGCTTGTGAAAATTGAACTCAAAGTCATTGTTCTCTGTTATAATTAAAAAATTACTATTGAGTCATTCCATGTCAAATCTAAAAGTATGAGCTTTATTCCTTTTTAACTTTAAAAATGCTCAGAGCTGCTCTTCAGTGGATCATCCTTTAACAATGACGTTCATAATAAATTGAACTGAATCACCAGCATTCAACCTGTCTGCTGAATACAGTATGTCCAACAAATTGAAAAAGGCTATGACCTTTTTTCCTGTTCATTTGTGAAACGGCTTTAACAAAGTCTTTATTGTACATTGCAAAAAAGTGTTTATCTCGTTTTTGTCTTGTTTCTAGTCCAAATATCTTAAATCAAGAAACATTTTCTGCACAAGCAAAAATACAACTACATCTTTGTCATGTTTTCAGTAATAATATTTTTTTATTGTATTCTATTTATTTGTTCTGTTTATAACGTCCACCCAACCCTAAACCCAACCATCACAGTACTGTAAAAATAGTAATTAATGTTTTAAAGTGTCACAAAAACAATGCTATATTGATGGCAAATCCAAAGCTGTATCCTATCTAGACTACACCATAAAACACAAATATTATTAAAATACATGAAATCATGATTTTGGAGTATTTGTACAAGTGGAGATTCGAATCGAAAAGCCATTTGCAGCAGTAACAACTTGCACAAGCACAGTCCACTAGATTTTGAAATGATCGAGGCTTTGAATCGCTTAAGTCATGTGACCAGGTATTTCGAAAAACTTTAGTTACATGACCTGGGTCTTTCGGTTAATGCTTCGGTGCATTGTTTTGAAACACTTGAGCTTCGGGATCTCGACTCTGTGTCGAAAGGTCAGATTCTCGCCAGCCATCCCTAGTGCTAACAGAGTTTGTTCAGGTCTTTTCCTTGATTTAGCTGAACAAACCTGTAAATGCATTGTAAATATTGTATAGTTTATTTTTCTTTATTGTTATTTTTCACTTTCACCTTTTTGATGGATTTTTTTCACTTTGTGCCAAGTAAAATCACTCTTCACTTTTATCAGTGGCTTCTGTCTGTGACACTTTTTGCCTCCCATCCGCCCAGTCAATCCTAACAGGAATAATAGTTGGAGAACATTCATGTAGAAGTGCGAAAATCTAACAACAAGCACAAACTTGACACACTAAATGTTCATATTCCTTAATTCTGATTGGCTGATTGGAATGTTCTTCGAGGATCAACATAGATGTTAATCCAGGAACATGTCCTACTTGGTGAAATCCAGGTTGGTGGTTGAGTTAAAACCATGTAAGTCAAAAAAAGTCATCGATTAAAATGGCTGATATTTAAGTGCCATTAGTTTAGAAAGATTTGCAGTCTTCTCTATTAAAGGGCAGAATTGATCATGGTTGTAATCTCTTCTGAATGCAAATGTTAATGACACAGGATCTTTAATTTGATCGTAGACATTTTCTTTATAAAAAACAACACAGGAAAAACACATTTCTTTCTTTTGAAAAGCTCAAGCTGCTTGGTAATTCTTTTATTTGATGCACTGAGACTTTGGCCCCCTCTTCTCTGTGATTTGGTCTTTTCCTGCTCCGGGTGCTGCATTGGTGATGGTTCTCCATGCGTAACATTATGTGTCCAGCTTGAGATGACTGTGCCGACAGAGCCGACGCACTGGCCTGGAGTGACTCTGAGAATAGTTAGGATCCTCTGCATTAGAGAGATTATTGTTTATCCCATGTCCTCTCGCAGTGACATCTCCCCTATTGTGAAATTATGAACGCTGCACGGTTCCCCTCCAGGTTGCTTCTCTGGTTTGTGAGGTGTGAACGTGAGCGTAGGTGGAGGATAAAATATCCAAGTCTTTGAAGAACGTCATTAGATAAGGAGGCAGATCTGACCCCTGAGGCACAAGCAAATGCAGTGACCATTATTTGCTATCTTATTATTTCCTATAAGACCATTTTTAGCAACATGAAACTAGTAGATCTTAGTCCGAGTAGTCATTTGTTTTTTGTAAGTCAGGCAGCATGAGTTAACAAGCACTATTTTCTTTTCTTTGAGTTGTTTTGGTTGTGTTATAGCTGTTTTTTCATGCAATAATAAACCTGTGGAAGTTTATTTTAATAGCATTGCATATTACATCTGTATCAGTGCCATGGCATTGATTTTATGTACTTTATTAGTATTGGTTCGTTACAATAATGCATTTATTAACTGATTTTATCTTAAGAGACTAAGAAAAAAGAGGAACAAAATTAAAAAGAACAACAAATGTGTGTGTAATTATTGTATAGTTGTGTAAGCTCATTTACACTTAGCACCCATGTAATGCATGTTTTATCTATTAATTGTTATGTTGTGATATCTAAATGTACTTTTATTTTGTTTAGTTTGATTTAAGTCAGCTTTATTTAGAAGAAATTTTTATTTCAATATTTGTTATATATAGGTTATTAAGCATTTCCTGTGAATAATTGATATGTAGCATCCACAGATATTGTATTAAATTGTTTTTTAACTAAATTACAGATTTCTTTTTATTAATAAATGCCATTATGTGAATATGAGCAAGACCATGCAAAGGTCAGCCTTGCCATAAAAACAATTATGTTTTCATCAAAATAGCAAAAGCCTTTCTAGGTTTTTTATGTAGGCTTGTATTTTACAGTACTGTCACTGTGAGTGTTTTCCAATAATTATATTTGATTTACCAATGTAAATCATAGGAGTGACCTGATTCTTATCTTTGTGATTAGTAGTATTTCTTTTGGGTTGTGCCGTTTAATTCACAGAATTTCTACACAATACTGTATGTAGTATACTGTAAGCTCGCAGACTTTTTTTATTTTCCTCATTTAAAATATTTAAAAAGTTTACATATTGACATTTTTCTAATCCCTTAACCCTGTGGTTAGTTGCTTTAAAAAAATAAACAGATTTTTCAATATGATGTTAACACACTGCATAGTTTCTCTGTGAATTTATGTTTTGAGATGTTACTGCAAATTGTTGACTTGGAATTATAAGAGTCTATCTGCTTTCTATAAGATTTTGAGAAATTGAGCTTCAAAGTTTTTGCATTCCATACAGCAAACAATATTTGTTTAACAGGATATTTTATACATTAACATGACAGAGACCTCTGGATGTAATCTATTAAAATTCTTTTACATTTGTAAATTGGGGTAAAACAAACAGGGCAAATGCAGATAGAAGCTTCTAATTCTAAAAAGTCATTTTCCGGTTGGATTTATAAGATCAGGTAGATCATTAATTGAAGCAGTACTTATCAAGAAATACAATCAGTCTGCTTATTAGTCTGTGTTTAATAAACAAAATAATGTTGTGACAATATGTTGATGTTTGAAAAAGTTACATTTGTGCTTTCTATAACATTTATTTAATGGTTTAGGACAGGGTTCACCAATCTCGGTCCTGGAGGGCCGGTGTCTCTGCAGGGTTTAGCTCCAACTTGCCTTAACACACCTGCCTGGATGTTTCAAGTATACCTAGTAAGACCCTGATTAGCTTGTTCAGGTGTGTTTGATTAGGGTTAAAGCTAAAATCTGCGGGACACTGGCCCTCCAGGAACGAGTTTGGTGACCACTTGTTTAGGGTGAATAGTTTTTCTTGTTTTAAATTAAGCATACAAGGCTGTGCTAAATATTTTGTCCAGTGCAGATGTTAATTTAATTTAATTATTATGGCAATCTTCATTGAATTATGCTTTATATGAATTACTGAATTATTTTTATTGAATTATATGCCCCATGAATTAAATCAAGTATTTGCCCTCCAAGACTTAATATCAAATGTAAAGACTTTAAAAGAAAACAGACAATGAACAAATGAGTTTAACAAAGTTTAATAAACACTGAAAAATGTTCCACTGACTATACACACAAATACAAATATTTCACATTTAATATATTACTTTTTTAAATAACTTTCTTTTTCAACAAAAAATGTAACATATCATCTTAAAGTTAAAAATGACTCTAAAGCATCACATCTTTTCAGTTTCAGGTTTCTTCTCAATTTTGTGTTGTGCGTTATTATTTAGTCAACTCTGATTTTGTTTCTTTTTGGTCTTTCCCACTGTCACTGGAGTAATCCGGTGAAATGACAAAGAAAGCTGATTCTGATTGGTCCTCATGCATACATTCGAAATGTTGATTAGCTCACAGAAAGAACCTTATAGAGCCAAGCTAGAGTTCGACTTTGAAGACAAAATCATTATTATTATTTTTAAATAAGTCTTGAAATGTAAACAGCTCATTATAAAAGCATCACATAATGTAAGTTGTCATTTAATATGTAAATATTTCAATTATGACAATTTCAGATAGAACCTTATAATTCTATGGTGATGAAATGTTCATTATGCCGGAATTGCGCACATAATATTTTTAATACAAGTGCCATATAATATTATTAATGCTTGTGGTTTTTGAAATCACATTTCTATTATTTTTTTGTAAAAAAAGAAAAGAAAAAAAAGAAACATTTAAAAGACAAAAATGATTGCAAAAGTTGCATTCCAGATTCCAGAATCATTAGATGCATTTGTTATTTGCAAACCTTGTCATTTTTTTAAATTATTGATTTATTTATTTCCCCATGAAATTTTAGCAATAAAAACAGTTAAAATTGGCACTATAAATAATTAAACGGTTATAAATTGGCATCATGTTAAAAACATATGTGATTGCTACAATGGAGGGAATTATGTAGATATGTGGATAAGAAGCATTTGCCAAAAAAAGCTTGACCTTGTTTTAAGTTGCCTAATTAAATGACCTCCTCCTGAGTCGCACTATTGGGTAAAAAAGACTGCCATGATGAATCTTCGAGGCATCGCTGTCATCCAGTCAAATCAACTCAAAAAGCCAATTATCGTGATGAGACACAGGTTGTAATGCTGGTTAAAGTTGGTTCGGTTGCACGCGCTGCCTCATATTTTAAAAAGGACACACGAGGGAAAGAACTGAATTTCCAATTATCATAACAAGAATATTCTCATATAAGGGCAGACAGCGGCAGAAAAAATGCTTTTTCATTCTGCATGATTTGGCAACTTAAGGAGGTCAAGACGTAATTTTGCGTAGCCTTGAGCAATGTTACGTCTGCACAGCAGCAGGATCAGGGACGAGGGGTTTTGATTTAGAGTATGAGCGCTGGATGTGCTTGGTGGATTTGCTTTATTTCCCAATCTCCCTTAAGGTAACAGAGGCGCGTGGCATTTTTAGTACCTGAGGGAATGTCGATTTACTGTTTGTTAGCCTGTTTGGTGCCAGAAGAAATTTAGGAAATAAGATGTCATTAAATCATGTGCGTTTCAAAGAAATCCTAAGGAAGTACTGTAAGTGAATAATAATATGGTAGACGAGCACTTTTTGTTTGTGGTGAAAATGTAGATTGTTTTTTTTTTTTTGGCTGATCCCCCACTTTTCCCCTCTACCCCCATTAATAGTGTAATGCAAAGAAAACCTTTGTATTCTATGGAAATTGGTATATAAAGGCTTGTTGTCACTGTTTAATGTAGCTTTTTCGTAAACTTTTCTTACTTTAAAAATCTGCCATTTAATAGTTAAAAAATAGTTTGCTCTGATCATATCTTAAATAATATTAATAATTAAAATAATAGATAACTTCAATACACATTTGACCACCCCTATAATAATTCAAACCATTGTGAATGCATGTTTGCGCCAAAAATATTAATTCATCGGTTTGATAGCTTGTATCATATTATACACTGGCTCGCACATGGAGGTTAAACAGTAAAATAAAAAATATGTGCAGTCTTTCATAGTCATCCATTAATAGGTGAAGGAAAGAAAACTGGCCACCGTTAATAATACAAATGTCATTGAGAACCACTCAGTGTCCCTCTAAACACTGAAAACATAATAATCAGTTTGATTAATAAGTTAGATAATTTAATTAAACGTATAAATTTGGTTCACTGAGGCATATTAACAAACAAAACTTAACTGAAACTCAACTTAATTGTTTTATGTTCAATCCACTTAATTTTGTAAAAACGATTAGGTTAACTTAATCAATTTGTGATGGGACAACATAAAGATAATTATGTGGAACACAGCATTTTTTTTACAGTGTACACTGTAAAGAATTATGGGTTCCACACCGATTTGTGTTGGGACAACATGAGGGAATTAAGTTAACTTATTTTTTACAAATTTATGAGCATAAAATTAAAATTAAGAATTGTGTTCTTAACAACAAAATCTTAAGAATTGTGTTGTTTCAGCCCATTTTAAACAATCAGATTAAACAAGCAACAAAACATATTTTTTATGTGTACATATGAAGAGTTTCATTCCAAAACGGGATATATCCATTTTGAGAAATGTTGGTTATTTGATATTATTATTTAAGACATCAACAGTCAAGTTCATTCACAATTTTTATACATTGAACTATAACTTAAGCTCAGTGAAGGCCAGGAACACGATATTCTTCAAATACAGGATATTTTTTATTTAACTTTGTCCATAAATAGTTCATAAATAAGCTAAAAACCATGCAAACTTGTAGTATATTTATCTTACCTTTGTCAAACATCTTTGTCAAACACCTTTGTCAAAAAAAAAACATCATAAACATATGGAATAGTATATACAAGGATTGATTAATAATAAGATTCTGAGTTAGTTTTGGTCATATATATATATATATATATATATATATATATATATATATATATATATATATATATATATATATAATTTTTTTTTTTTTTTTTTTTTTTTTTTGCAAAATGGTATATATCCACCTTAGGCTATATTCTACTATTGTAATACCGTTTAGAAAAGCTAGTGAATCAGTGTTTTGTTTGATAAGTAAGATTAAGTTAGTTTGATAAACGACTTGTAGCTTGTTAAAGAAAGAGTGGAGGGCGGCTCCTTCCACATCGCTGCTGAAAACCAAACCTGTTTGATCAAAGCAGGCGGAGTCGTGGTGTCACAGTTCTTGCCTCTGTTGCACCGAGTCCACAACACAAGATCGCCTCGCCTCGTCATGTTTAATGAATTATTTTACTGTAATAATAATAACCTGAACGTTCTATATCCATTAAATCACACTTTGTAAAGAAACTGGTCTGGTGGATCTCACATTTTGTGTACAATCTTAAATGTTATTAATGGCAGCAATTCCCACATAGATTAAGGTACATCTGAACAGTGATTTTCAATAATAAAATCCAACTATCAAAAATGGCGTTTAACGCGTTTTCAACCAAACTCTTCAAATACATTTTAAATTGCAATGATATTTTACAATAACCTGCTTATTACTGCATTTTTCATCCAGTCAAATCACTTTTGGTAAATTATAAAGATTTTGAATGTGTGTGTGAGTAGAAAAATATTTTTATACTGCATATGAGGGGAAGAATTTAAGCAGCTGTCTTTGCACATGCTCAAATGAATTAATTAATGCCTAGAATACACCGTGCTGCACTAGGAAGAACAAGCCAGATTCCATGCACCCTGTCTCCACAAATCCTGTCATTGTCAGCAGATCCCAGGCTCCTCGCCCTGAGAAACAACCCAGCCATGCGGTGTGCAGCAGTGTGCACCAATCCGCCCACCAAACCCCAGGCTTTTCCTTTGGACCCATCCTACAACTATGAGCCATGCAATCCAGCCAGTCCATGACAGCTTCCAACATCTCCTGCCAAAGATCTTTCCTGGATGCATCGTGATCTGTGACGCTATCAGCTCCCTGACCTTTGAGTTTTGCATCTTGCACTACTTATTTTTTTCTTTAATCCGAGCACATCAGTGGTTTCTTACCGGCTGCCCCCTCAGTTTGTGCCTACACAGTTTGTTTGCGTGTCTATCTGATTCCACTCTGTGAGCACGTTCGTATAGATGCGCTCCATAAGATAAAGAGAAGCACAGGCTCTTGTCATTCCTTCACGTCTTAATCAGGAGCTACACAGAGGAGTAGAGCACAGCGGCACGGGCCTTCCTGATCATTCTAATGAGGACCCCTGGCAATGCAGTCAGCGAACTATAATTGACTCGCTCGTCTCTTATTTTCATAATAGACACTCCCTGACCCAGAGCACATTTGCTTTGCTATGAGAGATGTCAGAAAGCATTGGAATTTTGCTCTGTGTGACCATTAAATCTGAAGCCATGCCACCCTGTCTCCAGCCAGCAAGCACCGTCATTGGCTGCGCAGCTCATTATGCAGATGGCAAATGTAAGTAAATGATTTCCAGATTGGTCGAAATCCCTCCGTGCCTATACACACCATGCACCCCCTCCACCCCGGAGCCCTTTCTGGGATCCGACCAGGTCCGAAAGACTGAAAAACATGCAGTTTGTTCTGAAATGTAAAAAAACAACATATATGTATATAAATAATAAAAGCGCAGCAATGCCCCTTGACGTGAAAACCTGGTGAAGCGTGTGGATGTCATTGTTGTTGCAACAAGGCCTGCCATCTACCTTTCAGGACCAATTGAAATCAAATTACTTTTTTTTTTTTTGTGAGTGTGTGTGTGTTTTATGTTGTTGGCAGAGGTAAGGGTTAGCCAGCAAGGGTGAGCCCTAGATCTCTGTCCCTGCTAGCTGATATGAAACAGAACAGCTGTGGATATCAATGCCCTCGCGCAATTCTCCACTGACCACGTCTGCTGCGATTTCTGGGGCTGTCGCATTCATTGCAGCGGACAGCCATAATAGGGTACATCCTCATACATCTTGCATTGAGAACACAGAATTAGATCATTATCACTTAAATAAACCTACGACTGGCACATTTTAAAACGTCTGCAAGTAATTCACTTCTTTGCAAGGATTCACCATCCTCTATTTCCTGGAGTCCTGGAAAATATTACTTCTCTAATATTTTTTTTTTTTGTTGTTGTTGCATTATACATGTGACGTGAAAGCCACCGCCGCCTTTTCTTCTGTACTTTCTTTCTCTGTGTCGTTTAATGAGATGATTGTGTCTTCTGTGTGCCTTCATTGAACTTTTATTTTGTGGTCGGCCTTCTATTGCTCGTGGCACGGCGGCTGAGATGCAGAGACATCATTAAAGTAATTACTACAAGCTCTAGTAGTTGCAGGAAAATAATATGGTGGGGGTAGTCTTTTTTTTTTTTTTTACTGCTGACAGAAAACCCTTTTTTTGTTCACCAAACATTCAGCACTGCCGTGATTGTTAGATCAGACTGGATCCCATTGCATTTCTTGGACCTGTTAGGGAAATGGTGGAAATGGAAAAAGAAATGGGAAATCTTGGTCGTGATGTGCTTGTTATTTGTTCATAGAAAGAATACAGTTGTCAGACCTGTCTTAGAGTTCTGTATATGGTTACAATCACACACAGTTGTGTTATAAACCAGTGACAACTGTAATTGAGTTTATAAAGTAATTGTGCTTAATTCATGTTTTCTTGTATGTTTCGGATTTTATGGATTCATTTGGGCATTCATTTAGTAGCTTTATCACGAAGAATGTGTTAAATTAAGTGCTGTTGGGGATTGCAGCTGAGCATTGTACTTGCGTCCATTAAATACTGTTCATTTTTTAAACACTCAACCCTTATGTACTGTTGGAGATGTTTTCATCCACTCTGGGGAGATTTTGAGTCTAAATTTGGAATAATTTTTGGGGGGTTTCAGCAAGCAAAATGATTTTTGATGACGAATCTTATTTTGACAAAAAATTGAGAAAATTATTTGAAATAAAAAAACAAGCTCAACTATACACTACCCTTTTGTTATAATAGGGATGAAATCATCCACTGAATTAAACTGCTGTAAAAATACATTAGATAAATATATATTTTTTTCTATTTATTTGCATAAATCTGTTAATCAACCTCAGTCCTGATCACTTCTAAACTACTACTAAATTGCTTAGAGAATTACAGGATTTTAACTCTTAAATTGCAAATTCATAAATTGTGTCACTAATTTGCTGAAATGACGTATTTTCAATATAAAAAGTAATTGTGGATTGGATTGTTTTTTACCTTTTATCAAAGTCTTGGATGTGAAGCAACACTGCTTTTGAATTGTTTTTGATATTAATTTTCATTTCCCTATTGCCACAATTTTGTTTATTACAAAACCATGACACCATATAATCATGCAAATTGGATTTTTGGTGGTTTTCCCTGTTGGGAAGAGGTAAAATTTGTTATTTTTACTCTTGATCATTGGTTGGCACCATTAACCTTTTAGAGAGGCCTGTGCAAAAAAGCTTAGTTTCTGGATTTTATATGGAGTATAACAGCAAATTAAAGTGTGTGTATATCTGTGAGAGTGTAAGAGTGACCTTTGCACACTTACCTTGATGTGTATGAGAAAATTAAAATATGCATCTCAGCTCTCAGAACTACATGTGCTAAATAAAAACATTGACTGTGTATTTATGCACCATCAAATGTGGTTATGGCAAAGCAGTGGCCGAGTAGGTAGTGCTGTTGCCTCACAGCAAGAAAGTCGCTGGGTCGCTGGTTCAAACCTCGGCTCAGTTGGCTTTTCTTTGTGGAGTTTGCATGTTCTCCCTGCGTTTGCGTGGGTTTCCTCCGGGTACTCCGGTTTCCCCCACAGTCCAAAGACGTGCGGTACAGGTGAATTGGGTAGGCTAAATTGTCCATACTGTATGAGTGTGTGTGTGAATGTGTGTGTGGATGATTCCCTGAGATGGGTTGCAGCTGGATGGGCATCCGCTGCGTAAAAAACTTGCTGGATAAGTTGGCGGTTCATTCGCTGTGGCGACCCCTAATTAATAAAGGGACTAGAAAATGAATGAATGAATGAAATGGGGTTATTGTGGAAGTCACTGAGCCAAAAACCATGCATCCAACCATGCATCAGAGCCAATGTTGTTACCAATCATTCACATGTCTAAGACTGTGATAAAAGGTCAAAAAATTGTGTGTTTTTTTCCCACTAAATCAGTGACATCCTTTGTAAACTTGGCAATTAAAGAATTAAAATCCTGTATTTTTTTTTACAAGAGTTTAATTTAGAGGATGTTTTCATCACAGTGAGTATGGAATAGCATACTCATCTGAGTTCATCTGAAATGACCAGGCTGGATTATCAAATCTGCAGTGCATATAGTCATTTACGGCTATTTGACTTTTCAATGAATGTTTTTTGATTCAGTCATTTTGGTTACAGGTGTTACTGGTTTGCAGCAGGCTCTTGTAAAAGTAAAAATCTCATTAGCTTTATCTACAGATAAATGTAGCTCTGCATAATCGGTTTAAAGTGATAGTTTAAAATCTTGCTCTACTGAACAAAGTAAAATAACTTAAATGGTCTCAGCAAATAAATGGCATTACATTTTTGTGATTTCTGGTTCTATATAGAAAGAATTATAGATGCTTATTTAAAGTGATAGTTTTTGTGTTGTTGCTTCGTGATTCTTTTCATTTCTTTATTTAATATTATAATTATAAAAAAGTGCTATTTATAAAATGTGAAAAAAAGCTGATATGGCAAAAAACTCAATTTTCTCTGTCCTAGTTTTTGAAACCAACCTTGACTTGTTCACTTTGCTACACACTCCAAGTCTGACACTGTTTGTGGTGAGCTACAGTGCAAATTAGTAACCCTGGAAAAACCATCCATACCGAGGTTAGTCCCCCCTTGTATCGTCTCATTTTACACACAAAGTGCAAACACATAATACCCAGAGTCACTTACTTCTTGGTTCTCAAACATATATCCCTGGGCACATTTTCCCGTCGAGCCTGTGTCGCATATTTTTGTTTGACCACACACCAATAGATGTTGTATTAAAAAAAACTTTATTAATAAAGCATTTCATTCACAGGAAATGGTGACACAGCCTACTGTACTCTGACGTATTTTATTTATATCAATTTCAGTCATAGTGGATCTACAGTAATACCATAATACTTTCTAGGTTTATGGTTAAAAGTGTCTGTTTGTTTTTGTTTGCATGCCTTACAAAGAGAATAAGAAGTAGTATACGCGAGAGGAAAAATCAAGACAATCTGAATGCAGCAGGCTTCTTTTCTCATCTCTCCTCTCTCAAGACTTCGGCCTTGATGCAAACTAGCAGTGCAGGTCACTCCCTGCCTTGTTTCACCAGCACTTTTCGGTGGCTCATTTATAACGTCCTTGAAGAAGTCCGCTATTATGAATCAAGAATGCTTCTCTCATTGTAACCACGTTCGCATGTGAGAGTTTGTCCTCGGAGCATATTTTAAATTTCACTTTTCAGTCCCTTTGAAAGAGCACTACGACTTCAGCAAAGGAGGGTTTATATTCATTAATTGGAGATAAAGAAAAATATTGCATATTAATTAATGACTTAAATTATCAAAGATTACTTGACATTGAACTGAACTGTGGTTTGGAATGCAATGCAATACCACGTCTAATTTCAAATAGAAGATCTTCGACATAAAGGCGTACTGTCAAGTGTTTGTGAACCCGAGAAGTGGCACAGAATTTTACACACACATTGAAAAATTAAACTTTTTATTTTAAACACACACACACACACACACTGTGTAAATATAGTCAGATCCATAATATTGGGACATCAACATAATTTTAAGACTTTTGGCTCTATACACCAACACAATGGATTTGAAATTAAACAAACAAGATGTCCTTTAACTTCAGACTTTCAGCTTTAATTTGAGGGTATTTACATTCAAATCAGGTGAACAGTGCAGGAATTACAACAGTTTCCATATATGCCTCCCTCTTGTTAAGGGACCAAAAGTAATTGTTTTTTAAAGCACATCTTGCTTGTTTCTCTTTAAATCCAGTGTGTTGGTATATAGAGTTAGAATTGTGTCGATGTCCCAATATTTATCTGACTGTATACTCATACAGACACACAGACACGTTTGAAAAATGTTGGAATGTCTAAAAACCATCTATTATGTAAATTTATTTTGAATATACTTGGTTAATACCTTATATACTGTGACTATGTATATATGTATATTTCACTGTAGACATATTTACTGTATATATTTCAGATTTTTTTTATATTTTAAAAGTGTTTTCTCTTTGGAAAAAGTAGAGGAGAATTATCCTTGACAAGCAATGTGACATCTCAGCCTGACCCCTTGCAATTGATATAGGACAGCACACATACATAGAAACAAATAATCAAGACCTAATTATTGCAAAAACAGACAAAACGAATGAGAACTATTGAAAGGGGAACACTGAAAAGTGTCATTTTCAACTGTGTGAATCCCATTGCATGGTCGCAAGAGCCTGTTGCACAAAGGAGAGCATGGCTGACAAAGACACCTCTTCACTTATGGGAGCAAAACCTAAAAGCATCCGGCTAATAAGCTGGTCATTCACATGTGGAGAATACAGAGAACGAGAGGGCTTTTTTCCTCCCCAGCCAGGTTAAAACACTGGCCCCAATCTCCTCATGTTCTTCTTATTGTCTACTAGCAGGGGATTACGGGGCCCTGCCCATCTTTTATCAATGGGTGTGGTTGAGCTATAATCATCTCTAATTTTCCTCTTGTTCCACTGGTTCGTCCTCGCTCATTCTAATTCATTTCTTTCGTCGCCATGCTAACGTGCTTTAAATGGGTGTCGCTAACATGTGCTGTCAATCAATGGCTCTTGAGAATGAAGCGCTTGGAGTTAGCGCTCTGTAGCTCACTTTATCTCTGCTGCCCGGAGGGTGTAATCTTATTGTTGTTGTTTTAGAACAGTTCAAACTCGTACAACTTATTCCTACTTGCAACACAAATTGAGAGATATTTTTAAAATGATTTCAGAGAGATTTTTGTCTTGGCCTACAAGAATGAACCTCATTGGTGCTTACTCTACTTAACCTTAAGGATATAAGATATACTGATTTGTTTATATGTGAATAAAAACCTAACTAAATCACATTCTTGTCTCTCTAGAACACCTGGGGTTCATTCTTCGTCTCTTGCTTAAATAATCTAAGATAATTTGACAGATCCTGGATCTTTTAATCTTGATAACTGACCTCTGGCTGATTTGGTTCTTCAAACAAGTTTGCAAATCAAATTAAAATGTCTGAATGAACTGATCTGAGATCCCTGCATGTGTTGTAAAGGACAGATCTATCGATTCTCCAAATCATGATCAACAATGCAACGATTGGCTAATGGCACAGGAGCATAATGACATCATCTGATTAGTATTTAATTATCCATGTGAGAAAGATTATATAAAATTTGTAGTTTAAATTATTGTTGTAATATGATACACAATAACTTTCCACTTTTGTTGTGGTCTGCATGTTTTACAATTTTCATGTGTCTTTAGTATTTAGCAATTTATTTAGTTTTACTTTTAGAGTGGGTTATAGTAACCTAGAGCTATTCAAGTTTATTAATCAATGGCCATTTAAATTCATTTTGCTTTAAAAAAGCATTTTGATATCGATAAAAGTGTATGGAAGTGTATTATCATGCACAAATTATACTAAAGCGGGAACCTTAAAATAGGCATTTGTATTTTAAAAATTGTATTTAATTAATTAATGTACTCTTTGTACCCCTTGGGAAGCAGTCTTTGTACTTTTATTTCAGAGTGCAGATTGCGTAAGTTTGATTTATATAATTTTAAAAATTGTTTTCACAAATGTATAACTACTATTATAAGAAAATATTAGCATTTTGTACATACTTTCAGTATTACCTTTGCTTGAAATGACCCGATCTATTCTTGTTCATATGAAATAAGCTGCTGCTCCTGAGCAGGTTTGAGCTACCAGACCTATTGCTATGACAACAATTCTCAGATGAGTTTTGAAGAACAAAACGATCCTGCATCATGTCAAATCCTTAATAACCAAATCCAGCTAATTAAGTTATCTACATACGAGAAACGGACCCCTGGATTAAATAATTCAGCTAATATGATCTTTTTTGTGAACATTTTAAAACAATAAGAGGTTAGGGTGAACTGAAAATTCAATGGACGTATGGATAAAAAAAGTATTATTTTTTCAAAACATTTAGCATTTTTCTTTTGGTTTGAAATAAAATAAAGTGGTGAAAATACAAATTTTTGAGTGATAATTTGAGCCAATATTTTATATATATATATATATATATATATATATATATATATATATATATATATATATATATATATATATATATATATATATATATATATATATATATGTTTTATTAAATGTAAGACAATTATTTCATTCTAAAAAGAGATCTCAAAACATCTCAATTTATTAGTTTTTCTACTTGTATATTATAAGTATTATTCAATGATTATTGTTTAAAGATTAATTTTAATTTAAAAAACTACAGATGATGAGCTTTGAATAGAAATGAGCACAATTTATAAATTTAATCCACAATCTAATATTGTACAAAAAGTCTTGTTTAATATAATATATTTATTTAGTTCGTTTTTAGTTTCTTTTGTATTTGGCCGTAGTGTTGAACTATGTAAATCACACAATATCTTCAGACATTGCCATGGTCATGCTTTGGTTTCTTTCAGCATAGATTCAGTCTCCCCCACTTTCACTGATTCAGAATAATGCTTATATGTTTGTTCTTTTAATTCAGCTCTAAAGTCATGCCTAACGTGTTGACCTTCTATATGCCACTTTCAGATATGTATGAATTAAAGTCAATGGAAGAAAAATTACATTTTGGCTGCTTCTTAACAGTGTTTGTGTTGACTGAAAAAATGAAGAAGAACAGGTGCAGTGTTTTGCCACTGCCTTCAGAAGGACACATACACAATATATAGAAAAAATGTAGGAGATGCTCCTGCTTTATTCAAGTCTCTTGTATACCAATGCAGTTACAAATACACTCTGTTGACTTGCCAAGGTATTTAGAACTAGTTTCTAGTGTATCACAGAAGGCAAACAGCCAAGCGCAGCATCTGTTTATAAACAAGGCCAAGATTTTTGTGTAGTCCAGAACTTTCAGAAAGTCATTCATCTGAAAGGTTGACTATTTCATTCAAACTCTGGGCTAAACAATTCTTATAGATCTATAGTTTGGACTCTTTGGCGTATTTAATTTTTCTTAGACAGCACTCCAAGTGTTGCATTAACTGTAGTATTACTTCAGCAAGCAGGCTTACATATGGGACAGGATGTTGAATGTTTTGCTCCCTTTTTTTCTTTTTGTTTCCCTCCAGAATATGCAAAGGTCACATGAATTTGACTTATTTTTCAGTCATTTAAAGCATTCACGCAGCCAAGCAAATGTCTTTTGAGGGATTAGGAGGTAACTAGAAGTGAATTGGGCTGAGGAGATAAAAGCTTCTGTATGCTGGTGTCCCCGAGTTGAGAATGCATCTATCCTTTTTAATAATCTTGTCGGCATACCTCATGCAATCAAATTCACCATGCATGAGCTCCAGCTTTATCCGCTCCACAATTATCCGCTAACAGCAATTACTCCGATGGCCGCGTGCTGAATAGAGCCATCTGAAGCGGGGTTTTGAACCTGAGCGGCAGTGTGTAGACTTTCTCATGGTGTGTATTGGGAAGCGTGGAGCTCCTGTGAAGCACGATCACCTTGTGTTTATATGGAGATGTAGGCAACGATAGGCCAACACAATAGAGGCTTTTCTGGTGGAGTGTGCGAGTCTGTGTATGAGCACGATTGAGCGCTTGGTGTGTGAAATTCTCCTTTGGTCAAGTCGTGTGTGTGGGTGAGAGCGGGCGCGTGTTGAACATGTGGCGGTGTTCTCAGAGGAACAGCGGGGCCTTAATGAGGACTAGCCCTGGATGGCAGCTGGTAAAGTCCAGTCGTAGAATAGGTGGCTCTCCGTGCCCCTTTATGCATGCACAAAGGAATGCTAATGAACCCCGCTGCTGAGTGGGGACTGGGAACCAGCCCACATGTCGCACACACACGCATATACACTCTTACATGAAGGCCTTTTCACCATAACTTTCCACCAACATCTACAATACAACAGAGGGGAATCTTGTTCCATGTGCGTGTGTGAAGATTAGGCCTAAAATATGTGTCTGCTTGCATGTCTGTGGTTATATATTAATCCTGAGGTCTTTTTTTTGGGTATAAATAATGTTATAGTGCTGGCGTTTGAGGGCCTCTCTCCTGTTAAAGACATAAAGCTCTTCATTCTAGAGCCCACCTGAGACCTGACCGTACAGACCCAGCTCGCCATGCATAGGCAATCAGGCTTCATTTACAAATTATTCTCCTTTTCATTATTAACCGCTGTAATGCTCTTGAGAATGCTGCATTCTGACAAAAATTAGCCCAGCTTTTCATCCTTTGCAGTTGGTTGAGTGTTATTTAGGGGGTTTCAGCTCTTATGAAGCAATTGGATTTTCTGTATCCTTTCCTCTCTTTTTTTCTGGTCTTGTATCAGTTGCATCAGAGAAAATATCTTAATTTCGCATTTGGGCCCCTTTATGGAATTCAAGGTCTCACTGGAGGAAGAGTTCTTGTTTGTATCCGTATGTTTGCGTTCACCAAATATTTGTGATTTGTGTTGCTGTGAATTTTTACTTCTTCAATTCTGTTTTGTCCCAGCGATCTGTCTAATTAGCCAATCAAGATCTTTTGAGATTTTAAAGCTGCTATTCATTCAAGCAAATAAAATACTCTACATTCTAAAGAACAACATCAGACCCCTTTCTATAAGGTTCCTTAAAGAACCATGCTTTAAATTTTCTATTTATGCCCTTAACTTTCACCACTATCATGTTTATGGAAGGGTTTTTTGGTATAATGTATGTATTAGTGCTTTCAGTCTATTAAAAAATTAACTAATTAATCACTTTTTTAAAAAATAATCGCGATTAATCACAATTAATCACATTTCAAAGACTGAAACTTGTAATTTTGGCCATTCGAATGTAAGATTATTGCAAACGCAAGACAAAAACTATTTAAATTTAAAATAACATTGTTTATTAGAATTTTTGTTTAACTTGTAACACAGATTTCTTCATGTAAACAACATACCCACAATAAACCATCAAGATCCTGGCGTGACAGCCATACAGAAATAAAAACACAGGCATGTTAATGCCATTTGAATTTTAAAACAATCAATGTCAATAAAGAAAAAATTGATTTGCTTGTTGGATTGTAAGTGGACTGCAAAAAAATGCCAAAATACAAGCATTACAGATGGAAAATGGAAAATTATAATAATAATAATAATAATAAAGTATTGAATACAAACAATTGTACTCATTCAACAGGGAAAAAAACTGCAACAGCGTTAGTTACGTAATTTTTTTTAACACGTTAATTATTTTAAATTAAATGCATGCGTTAACGCATTAATTTTGACAACACTAGTATATATATAAAAACTTTTTCTCAACCTGATCTTATTTTTAACTTATGATCTTATCAAACTTTCATTCATTCATTCATTCATTCATTCATTTTCAGCTTAGTCTCTTTATTATTCAGGGGTCGCCACAGCAGAATAGACCAACAACTTATCTAGCATATGTTTTACGCAGGGGATGCCCTTCCAGCTGCAACTCATCACTGGGAAACATCCACACACACTCATTTACATATACACTATGGGCAATTTTAGCTTACTCAATTCACCAGTACCACATGTCTTCGGGCTGTGGGGTAAACCGGAGCACCCAGAGGAAACCCACACGAACACAGGGAGAACATACAAACTCCACACTGAAATGCCAACTGACCCAGCTGAGGCTCAAACCAGCGACCTTTTTGCTGTGAGGCGATCGTGCTACCCACTGCACCACCGTGACTCCTCTTATGCAAACATAACCTATAATTTTCGAATGCAAATTCCAAATGTGGGGTGAAAGTTAGGGGCTTAAATAATAGTATATTAGTGATCATCATCAAAGTGAACATATAAGTGAACATGGTAAAAAGTTGTGACAAATTATTTTTTTGTTATAGTAACTACTAAAAATAAAGTTGAAATGGGATTATCGCATTAAAGTTTAAGTTAGTATTTAATACTAATAAATAATAGGAGAAAAGCGGCCAAGTGGGTAGCGCGGTTACCTCACAGCAACAAGGTCGCTGGTTCGAGCCTCACTTGGGTATGTTGGCATTTCTGTGTGGAGTTTGCATTTTCTCTCCGTGTTCACTTGGGTATCCTCCGGGTGCTCCGGTTTCCCCCACAAGACCAAAGACATGAGCTATAGGTGAATTGGGTAAGCTATATTGTCCATATAGTGTATGAGTGGATCCCATTTGATTGAGTTCAGCAGTGGAGTTTAGTGAAGGTGACGCCCAGTTCAGGTCTCTTCATCATGACCAAGTGTGCAGCATCCCAACTGTCCAGCACATTCACCAGCCTGACCTTATCATAGAGTTTATGAAGCACTGCTCGGGAGGGTTCTGAGACATGGGGCTTATCAATGCCATGAATTTCCTTGATTTGTTGTGATTTCTCAAAGACTTACAAAGTACCATTGCTCCTTTGGCATACTTGTCTGTTGTAGAAAGGGTATGTATGTGGATGGGTGTTTCCCAGTGATGGTTTGCAGCTAGTAGGGCATCTGCTGCATTTTAACATAGAAAGGCAATTAGTAAAGTAAATAAGTGTAATAAAGTGTAATATGAAATGTACAGTGATAAATTATTTAAAATGTTTTGAAAATGTCTATTTAACATGTCTTTCATAACCTGGAATAATGGAACTCAATAAAATGGCTTTAAGTGAATCAATAATATAAAAAAAGAGCGACAACTAGGGCTGTGAGATTTGGGGAAAATATCTAAATGCAATTTTTTTGACATACTGTGATTTCAATTTGATTTGATTTTAAATTTGTAAGCTTAAGCTCAATAATCTGTATTGTGGCTGCTAAACTTTACTGCTCAAATGCAGTAAATGTTAAAAAAGGAACTGAAAAGATAATAACTTACTCCAACGTTAATTTAACTAAACTCTGTTTAGTTAAAAAAATGCTTAGTGCATAGTGAAAACAGTTAGGTTGCAGAGGTCCTTCCTCTGTGCTTGCTTGCTTCTCTCATCGTTTATACAGCTTTTGGCGAATTTATCTGCCATGAAGACCAGATTACACTTGGCATTATAACATGTCATTAGTATTACAGGAATATCTGTGGCCAAAGGTCTTTTTGGAGTTTTGTATTTTATTCCTCTAGATTATTTTCTCTTTGTATTCCCTACACTACAGTAGTACTGTACATAAAGAAATGGAGTTATTATGGTCTGTTGAAAGTAATTAGTTAATAAGTTAATTTCAGCTTTTCTCATATAGATGAACTGTAAAGAAAACCACATCTCATTGTACCCAGTTTTTGTAAACTTCAATGAATGCAGTTCTATGGAATTTACATGCATAATTCATGCAAAGTACCATGGGGTACAGGATAAAGATGGATAAGATACCTCCAGATTTTGCCCACCCAGAGAGCAGCTCAACTGGTTATAGCAAGTTCCTATGAAATGGATCTCAAGGGCACAATAGTCAGATCATGATCTTTCACTCATCTCAGCATCCGTTCTGGAAAGTTGTCAGGGTAACACATTAGGCGAAATGGCGATTTAAGATGTATCAAAGTGCTGCAGCTGTTTTCTTGAACCTGGAGAGTTTCGTGAGGGAGCTCAGGAGGAGCACTTTACAGAAGCAGCCAATGGAGGCTTGTTCTCAAAGAGAAAAGTAAGACTTCAATGGTAATTACGCCAAGCGCAAATCATAATTGAGAAGGGTCCTAGAGACCCGTGTGGTGCCACTTCGTCCAATCAGCCAGGGTGACTTCAAGAATATCTCCATAATACTTCAAAACAAAAGTCTCATTACAGGTAATTATGGTTTGCCAGTCTTGGAGCAGAGCCTATTGACCCCCCTTCCGCTTGCTTGCTTCTCTCAGCACTTTCATCCGCTCCATTCTCTACAAGAGGCCAGCAGGGTCTGGAGAAGAGGCTATTACCTGAACGTGGTGCATCCGACATCACGGACACCGATGCTCCTTTTCCATTCATCTGGAGTGGCTCACTTTCCTGCAGCAATTACCGGCCGTGAGATCAAAACTGGACCATCAGGGAGAATTGCGAGTCCTCTGGCAGATGCTTGCGTGCATGTGAATGGACTGGCCGACAGTACTCTGTGATTGAGTGCAATGGCAGAGTGACTCTTGGAGGAAATTGGTAAACTGACCGACTGACAGCACGTAATAAAACTGCGGCTGACTGTTGCGAATATCTTTAAACTTTAAAGGGATAGTTCACCCTAAAATGAAAATTCTGCCAATTGCTGTCATTCCAAACCTTAAGTAAATTTGGTTACTGTAGGAACACAAATGAAAAAATTTTTAATCAAACTGAGAAAGATTTTGAGCCTTTCATTTGAAAGTCTATTCATCCAAAACATTCATGAAACGATTAAAGTAAATCCATAGTGGTTTTCTGATGAGATGCAACCTCTTTAGAACTTTTTGTTTAGATTTTTATTTACTCAGTTGTGCTTGCTTACCTTTATTTTCTTCATTTAGAACCATTGAGGTAAATTTTTGCATGTCATGGCAACATTTTCAAGCTTCTGCAAGAACCAGTGAGGTCTGTGGCTATAAAATCCAAATTAAATGTATTTGTTTTATAAACAAATCATGTCTTTTCAGGACAAACCACTCTATTATAGATTTATTTTGTGATGCCTTTCAAAACATTTTGAAGCATCTCTGTTTTGTTTGAATGGAGTTTCAACGGAAAAACTGCAGTCTCTCGGATTTGATTAAAAATATGAAGATGAATGAAATGGTTGTGTGTTTGGAAGAGTGTGACTTTAATCACCAATAATTTTAATCTAACTTTAATTAACCAATAATAACATGGTTATTTGGCTACTATACAAATACACTCTGTATGTAGGCTAGTTTTAAGCATAAATCGTGTGCCTGTTTATGGTGGTCCGGTCTGAAGCTGGTGCAGCAGGCGGCCTTGTCATCTGCAGACTCTCACACAATGAAGGCCAACAGGGCTTACTGTCATATTACTCCAAGACATGTGTAATCATTAGCCTTGTGTCACAGTCAGCTGTTTGCTCTACTACAATTAAGATGCAGCAGAAATTAAAGATTTGTCCATAGATTTGTCTAAGATTCACTATAAACTGTCTGTTAGAATTGTATGTAGTAAATCCAGGATTAAGTGTTACGTGTGCTTCATTATTAGAGATTATGATATATCTTTTTGGTGATCTGTTGTGAATGATGATTTGATATTTTAAGGGATACTATTTAAAAAAAATTAACATGCATTACATAAGCATAGAGCTTCCCAGTTATACTTCCCAAAGGCCATATTTATAAATTGTGAAAAAACAAAGCTCTGTTCACCAAGCAAAGCATGTTTGCAAAGCTTGTTTTCTCTATCATAGGCCGTTTCACCAGTTCTACATTATTAAATGTGCATTATATTTTACTGTCACTTTTCAGTTGTGTTTTAAATATGAGGGCTGCTTCAACTCTGTGGTTCTGAGTTGATGAATCTGTGATCATCCTATCAGAGCAGGAGCAGGTCTTCATTGTAATTTGGCATGGTTGTAATTACTGTAATTAGATCCTAGGTTTACATATCTAAAAAAAAAAATATGCTTAGTAAGTAGTAAATAACATCTGCTGCTTTTAAATGAATCATGTTACTGCTGTTAAGTTCTAACAGCTGCTAAATGTCAGCCAGGCTCCTTGTAAATACAGGTATGGGACTCAATTTTCGCAAAACATAATATACACTGCTCCGGTTATGTGTCATTGCACTTTTCATATAACAAATGCACTAGAGGGCGTTGTCTACACTTTTGAGAAAGTGGGTTACCTGGTGTGCTGATCACCGTAAAAAAGTTGTACATTTGGAGATAAACAGATGTGACAAACATATTTAATTACAAATCTTAAATACTTTTAATGTGTTTTTCTGTATTTATTTGGTGTTAAATATAAATACGAAAATAATCCCCTACTGTGCATTCACATCGAAGGCGGCAAAAGCATCAAAGTAGTATGAAGTCAATCATTTTCAATGGGAGCCAAAGGCGATAAGCAGCAAGGAGCGGCGCGTCATGAGGGGTTTAAATCAAGTCAACTCTATGGTAATGAGATATGACATGGTTTGGCGGCAAGCAATCAGAATGTAGATGTCCACCGATTTAGAGGATTCCAGAGAACACAATCCTATGAACTTTGGTTCTGACCACAGTTGTGCCTAAGAGTTTGATTATTACGATGTTGTCTTACAGGGACATAAATATAAAAAAAAGTTATTGCGAATTACTGATGTGCATTAATGTTACATATGCTATTTTATTTTGGAGTGGAAATTTCATGCTAATTATAAAGCATACAAAACAGTATGCTTCAGAATATTTCAGTCATATGGACACATTGGGTTAGTGGATCAAAGCCACACCACACGCAACAACTTAATTTTTCATAGTTAAAATTTTTTATAAAAAGGGTGCATTTTCACGCTAGAAAACATGTTTTATGCGGATATCTAACTGATTTGCTGATATGTCACAACGACTTTTTAAAAAACTAAATCAATTTTGCAAATTTTGTAAATTTCACCAGTGAAGCTGTGAAGGCAGACAGCGTTGCCGCCAGGGCTTCCAGAGCGAACTTTGATGTGAACGCACAGTTATTTGTTGATAATATGTCCAACATAGGCTCATTCTAAAAAATGCAACCCTATATACGTTTCTGGAGAACACGTATTATGTAGCCAGAGCTATATAAGGCTGCATTTCATCTTTAAAACCAACACTACAAGGTGGTATGATTCTGTTTCTTTTCTCACTTACCAGCTAACCATTTACCTGAATGTGGATGGCTTTTCCACTGTTAACAGTCTGTCCGGTAGCTGGACACGTAACATGGGCAGACTTGAGATGCAAAGCAGAGTTGACCGTGATGACTGGGTTTGAGTCCAGGGAAGAACGGTTCCAGAATGTAGGTAAGACTAAAACAGAAGCCAAAAAATAAAATAAACAATAAATAATCAAAATCAGAATCAGTTTTATTGCCAAGTGTGCTTCACACAAACAAGGAATTTGTTTTGGCTACAGAAGCTTCCAGTGTACATAAAGAGACAAGTGACAACAGCAAAAATAAATATGAAAAAGACGATAAACATTGAACAGAGTTGTAGTTAGTCAAGACATCTGGATGTTTAATTATATGTACAGATTTGTTATAAATATACAGGTTATACGGTGCTGTGTACAAATGCGAATAGAGAAAGTATTGCATTGTATATTGATATAAGGTGCTGTGTACAAGTGCGTATGAGAAAGTATTGCTGTTTACAAGTGCGTATGAGAAAGTATTGCTGTGTTCAAGTGCGTATGAGAAAGTAATGTGTATGTTTATTGCAAAGTTGGGGAATATTTAACTGTTCATAAGGTAGATGGCCTGAGGAAAGAAACTTTTCCTGTGTCTGGCTGTTTTAGTGCTTGTTGCTCTGAAGCGCCGACCAGACGTTAACAGTTCAAACAGGTAGTGTGCTGGATGCGAGGCATCCAGAGGGAATTTGTGAGCCCTTTTACTCACTCTCGAAGAGCACAGTTCTTAAAGTGTAGGAAGGGTAATGCCAGTGATTCGTTCAGCAGTCCGGACTATTCGCTGTAGTCTACAGAGGTTGGCTTTGACAGCTGAGCTGAACCAGACAGTGATTGAAGTGCAGAGGATGGATTGGATGACAGCTGAGTAGAACTGTACGAGCAGCTCCTGTGGCAGGTTAAACTTCCTCAAAATCTGTGCTTTTTTTAAATAACAAGGTGAGCATGTGGTAAAATCTAAAAATGGGGTAAAAATCAGGGGGCTTTTATTTTTCTGGATTGTTTTTGGGATTAGGGAAGTAGTGGGTGGATCCATCTGTGTTTTTAAAAAAAAATACTATTGGTTGGGTTTAGGAAAGGAGGTAGTTGGGGGTGGTCGGTCAGTCAGTCAGCCAACAGCAGCCTCTGGTAAATTTACGTGAGAACAGCAGCCTTGAATAGTACTCCCGAGAGATATTTCAGATCTAAAATACAAACAAAAACGGCAAAAAAAAAATGTAGCTCTTGGGACGTATTTTGCTCTCTCCAGAAATGTATGTATGGCTACGTAATCAGAATGAGGCTGGGTTGAATATGTCCCTGTAAAGATAATTATTGTGAAAAAGAACATAAGTTGTTGGCGTTAACTACCCCCTAGCATTTATTTTTACTATAAACTGCAGACAAACGTAATGTATGTTGAATTATGTTTTTGTGGTTCCACAAAAATGTAAGCTGAAGTACGTATTTCCAGTAAGCCTTTGTTGGCTAAATCAAATCAGATATCACTTCCTTTATCATCCAATATTTAGGTTTAATTTACCTTGTGGGGCGTAACAAAACAACAACAAAAAGGAAACACGAGCTATTTTGAAATGTGTTCGAAAGTAATACTTTATAATTGTAATGCATTATTGTGAACCTATGGATGGTAACAAGCCTTTACACATTTGTAACCTAACAGGCATTAACCATTTTTGTTAGTTTCCAACAAAAAAAAAAACAAACTGCAACTTTTAAATGTATGCAGTTGTGAATAAGATATGTTCCAATACTTTCATCATTATAAACATGGCGAATATCTGTCATCATATAAAACCACAACTCCTATTCACAGTCGTTTTCAGTTGTAAAGTATGCAAGAACGATGAAGCACATTAATATTTGTTTGGAAAAGATTTTTGGCATATTGTTACAGTTTTCTTTTTGAATACAATGCGATAAAGATGAAAACATCTCAATTAAAGTCTGTGCTTTTGTTTTACGTTGGGAAAAAAATGAAAGCAAGCTGAAATGTTTGGTCTCATTGCCTGAAGTGATTGTAGTCTGTGTGAATAGATGTCCTTGATGCACAAAGAAAGATCTTGGAACAATGCAAGGAAGGTGTTTTTTTGTTGTTTTTCCTTTTAAAGCTGCCTGTTGATGCATCGAAAAAATGTCAGGATTTTCTGTATTGCGTCTAAAAAAAAAAAGACTTTTTTTATTAGTATTATTTTATATACAATAATTCATTTTGTCAACCTAAAGCACATTGCGACTTGTATTTCAATTCTGTAGATTTTCTATACAGCTGGTTGCATATTCTGTGGATTGATTCCTGGCCATGTGAAGTGCTCCGTGCAGCTTTCGGCTCACACGGCGTGAAAATTATGGAGATATTCTTCCTATTGATTGTATTAGTTTTCTGTGCTATCATGGTTATGCTATTATGATGGGGTTGTTCTCCACTATTGTGCAATAGGCGGGTGTATCATTCACCGAGCAGCTCTTTTCTTCTTTTTGTGAAAGGACAGCCATCTTTAAATTACTTCCTCTGAAGTTAAAAGGCTTTGCGGCTAATCAGCCTATTATTCTCCGCTAATAGATGACCAGTAATTGCAACTAATAACTTATTACTCACCTATACACATATTCTAATAGCATGTATTTAGGGAACAATTTCTTCAATAGAATGAGACAGAGAGAAAAGGAGGAGGAAAAGAGTCTATTCAGTGTTGAGAAAAGAGGTGTAAAAAAGACCTCTTACAAAAGGAGCTTAAAAGGCTACCTGTAGCATGTTCTTTTTCCTCGTAGGATTAATATTTAATCTCATTCACAGACACTGAATCCCAGGCGTCGTCTTCATCTCAAGATCAGACTCTGGTGCTTTGTTTGTCTCCTCACATGAGGAGGCTGGAAGGAATTAAATGTGTGTGTGTGTGTGTGTGTGTGTGTGTGTGTGTGTGTGTGTGTGTGTGTGTGTGTGTGTTTGTAATAATAGCCAGAGAGGCGCCTACTGTTGTTGTTCTGGTTTATGAGGATATTTACTACGGGTAATGTGGAAGACTACAGATTATGTCATTATGGATTATATGTGTTGTACATGGATGCACATAATGAGCTTCTTGTGTACACAGGAAAGTTATGTTGAGAAAAACAAACTATAAACTGTAATTTAAGGATCGGTAATCTGGATGTTTTTGTGCTGGTGCTTTGACTGATTTAGGCCTGTCATAAATGAAAAATACAGCATTATATATTTTATGTTACAAATATAGCAAATATAGCCCTGTTGTTTGCAGCCGTTTTGTTTCTTATCATTTATTTCATCATTTATTAATCTTTGATTTGGACAAAAGAAAAAAAATAGCTGATTCATTTAGAGCAGAGATGCCCAAACTAGGGCCCATGGGCCAAAGTTTGCTTATGGTAACCTTTGATTTGGCCCATCATTCCATCTGAAAATGGTTTAGATATTATAATTTCAAATTTAATGTAACCTTTTATATGTTTATTTTATTGTTAAGCTACAAAAAAAGCTGTCTGAAATTAAACATTTCAATTTAAATGAAGTAAATTAATCAGATTTTGTTTAAAATTAACAGACGACAGACAGAGGATAATGCAGAGACTTTCGTGAATGAAGCAAGGCAAAGGCAGAATCTGCTTGACTAGTGTATTCAGCAGTGAACTCCACTATGTTAATAAATGTGATTTTTTTTGTGTGTGTGTGTATTTATTGGTATAATCAAAAAGTTATACTGCAGTAGTTGAAATGATTCAAAGTATTTTTTCAATGTATTTTTTAATATTTAAAAAAAAAATTATATGAATTAGGAAATTACCCATTGCAAAATTATTGTAAAATATATGTCTATCTTTGGCCCACGGCTCTCAATGATATTTGGTGTTTGGCGCTTCATACAAAATAGTTTGGGCACCCCTGATTTAGAAAGAAAGGAGGTGATTTTAGCTGCTTCCGAAATCGCATACTTCCATATAGTATGCTAAAAACAGTATGTGAGACAAGTTGCATGTCTGAAGTCATAGAATTCGAAAAACAGTATGTGAGAAGTAACCGGATGACCTACTGCTTTTGGCGACATTCTGAAGTGTGCATGCAATGCATGCTGCGCTATTCCATAATGCTCTGCGAGAGATTCATGAATAGGAGTGAAGCGACCCACCTGATGTGGGTAGGTCACGTGTTGATAACAAAATGGTGTTTGTAGAATATCCAAGTTCCATTTATACTACTCACATTCATACTGTATAGAACAGTGGTTCTCAATTTTGTTTCATCAAGTACCACCTCAGAAAAAAAAAATTTCTCTCCAGGTACCACCATAACGACTAGTATTGAAATACAGTAGGATAGTAGGCCCAATGAAGCAGCTACAGCTCTGCAAATTTCAGCAACAACTCAGTTTAATTCCTGTGATTAAGAAGATTTATTATTGTCAGCCACTTTAAACATTATAAATAGATTGAACATAAAAACTAACACTTGACTGTGTTTACAGGTAAAAACAAACAAACAAACAAAATAAAATGTCTACGTTTAAATTAAAATGTGCTTTTAAAAGTTCATTAAAAATGGTAGGCTACTGTTCTTAAAAAGTGAAACAAAAACAACAACTAGACTTAAATGTAAAGTATTGATATATAGTAGCCTATTCATCAAAACCTAGAAATGTTGCTTTGACCTCATAAATATAGGCTATATTTCATCATATTCATATATAAATCATTTTTGCTAAATTTTGAAATATGTTGCTTGTACATATGACATATTTGATTCCTCCGCGTACCACTAGAAGAAAGCCAGCGTACCACTAGTGGTAGACGTACCACAGTTTGAGAACCACTGGTATAGAACATACTTTTTCTAATGGAAGAATAGTGTGTTTTAATTTAAATGCAGTACCTACTGAGTAGTTGGTTTTGGACTGTTCGTTTGATTCACTAAACCACTGATTCACATCATGAAATTCACTCGCATTACTGTAAATGGGGAAGTACTGATTTTCAATCGAAATAACCAATCATCAATCCTGATAAATATGTGGTTGTTTATGGGAGGGGTTTTTACAGATTCATTTCGTTAAGGCAAGCCCTGTTGTGTGGCAACTATTGGCTGTGTTGAACTTGACAGGAGAAATGACATTCTGCAACATTATTATGTACTTTCAGTGTCATCCTGTAAACATTGCTCCAGATTCTGTCTCTGTTTTTTTGTGTTATTAACCATGGCCTCTCGTTACATTGAAACAGTGTCAATTCATCAAGCAGTTTTCAAGATTTCAGGATTCCCCATTCATTAAGATTGGACTTGGTATTGTATGAAGTGCCTGGAGGGTGGAGGCATTGCAAATATGGCTGCCAAGTGAACAGACTTTTCTCAAAAGGGACTTTTGAAGGACACCCTGCTGTGTTTTTCTGAGATGCACAGATTTCATCTCTGGCTTTGTTTGAAAATAATGTGCTAGTTGGTATGTTCGTTAATTAGTTGTTAGTGATGGTAAACAAAATAAACTAAATAAATCTGATTATTTCATTCACATTGTAGAGGGTTATTTAAACCTTACATTCCATAGAATATGTAAATTGATAATGTTTAAAGCAAATACTGAAAGTTGTGACAACATATTTTGATGTGGGTGGCATGGTCGCCTCACAACAAGAAGGTCTGTTTCGAGTCCCAGCAGTTCTCCCTGTGTTTGTGTAGGTTTCCTCTGGGTGCTCCAGTTTCCCCCACAGTCCAAAGGCATGTGGTACATGTGAATTGAATGAACTAAATTGGCTCTGGTGTATGAGTGTGTATAGGTGTTTCCCAGTACTGGGTTGTGGCTGAAAGGGCATCAGCTGTGTAAAACATATGCTGGAATAGTTGGCGGTTCATTTTTCTGTGGCGACATCAGAAATAAAGACTAAGCCAAAGGAAAATGAAAGACTGAATTTTGAATATGTAGTTGTTGATCGACATGCCATGTGTCTGTTGTGACTGATTTCTCCAATCACTCATTATTTGTAAAGTGGAGCAGGAAAATATTGTGCCAGAAGTTTTTGTTTCAGACTTGCTTTCAAACAGAAATGATGTTCCGATATACCGATACCCCTAATTGAAAGCCAATTACCTATATATGGATTTGATTTTAGCCCCATTACAAAAACAAAACAAATACAGTCAACAGATGATTTTGTTTTAAAATCTAATCATTGTTTGTCTTTTTCAAATAAGCAAAACTGTCTTAAACAAGTTGCATTTTGAATGTCTGTCAGTGTTTATACTGTTCATCAGTTGACGTTATAGTTGTGTTGTGAACGTTAGGATAATTTGAATTAGTATCACTATAGTTATCCTCCTTCAGGAATTTATATGGATCTTTCAGAGAAGCGAGAAACTCTTCTGTCTGCTAATTCGACCCACTGACCAATGTCCACAGGATTTCAAAGACGGCGAGACCAAAGGGCCATTGGCCTTTTCAAACCAGCAATAACAAACCCAGCACCAGACGTCCAATAAAGAGACTTCCACTTCATTTAAAGGTAATTAATATTCTCTGTCAGCCTGCCTGCTTTCTTTGGAGTGGCAGGTCCAGGCACGCCCCTTTGCACTGTAATGGAGTTGACTGGTTAACTTTGTGATTGTGGCCTGTGTGCTGCTGCCCGGGTGAGTGCGCTCAAGCACAGCCTGACGGTCAGCTTAGATCTGTGTGAATGGACCTGTCTTATAGCCCACTGCACTCCAATAGACCTCTCTGTCTCTCACTGTCTACCTCTCTTTATTTCTCTGTTTTCTTTTCTTTTTTTCTCTTTCGGTCTTTCGTTTTTAGATTTCAGTCTGTTTTTAATGCTTTCTGGTCTGAGAACTTTCAAAAGATTACATTTTTAAATGATGCTGCCAAGAGAAAACTCAAGAGGCCAAATATATTTGGATACTTAAAGATCAAGTTTAAAAAGAGCAAGGGTTGGCAGTTCATAAATACATTTATTTCTTATAAGAAGGAAATGACATTGACTGTTTGTGGGAAGTTGTACTCTGTAATAGTTAGAGTTTGGCTGGTATTTGTATCCCAATCCGCACAGTAAATGTTTTTTAACTTCATGGTGGTTTGTGTACAATAAAAATAATACACTTATGTTTTTCATTCTTTTATTTATAACTTATAAATCAATCATTTTAAATGCTATTGATTTAATTAGCATCACAATATTATGAGTTTAGCTAAACCAAATTATTTGTGTTCACCTTTATGTTGTTCCAAAACAGTATGGGTTTCTCGTCACTCTGAGAAATGTCTCTGACTCTTTCACTAGTTTGCACATTTGTCATTTGGAAACATTGTGAATTTCAAATTGTGCTTTATTCTAATAATGGGGCTTGATAAACCACCTGTAGAAACACTCTTCTCTCTTATGCACTTGACACTTTATCTAAACTCCATCTTACAAGAAGTCAATAAGGAAAATGAGGTTTACTATAAATTTACCACAATCATGTTACACACATTACTTTAACCTTAAATAACTCTTATGCACAATATTCACCTTTAATACCTGTCTTATACACAATATCCTGTACAACATTTTTCAGTCTCATAAACTTGTATTGCATAGCATGCCGTATGTGTATTGTTAAGTGTCTTTTATTATATGTTAGTATGCATAGGTTTTTTTTTAATTGCTGTTATGTCCATGTGTTGTGTTTGTATTTTATAATTAATTCACATACAGTAGCACTGTTGTCTTGTGAGACACAACATTTCATTTCTCTGTATGTCCACAATGTTTTATTGACCATTGCTTTACATTGCTGTACATTATATATCATGGACACTGGTGCATTTCTTAAAGTGTTTTCTTTAGAATTTAATTCCTTAGAATAGAGTTGATTCATAATTTTCCAAAAACAATCTCTATATATAAACTATAGACCATTTTGTTGGATGTAAACAAAAACAATGCCCCCAACATATTTTCTGTTGTACATTTTTTTATTTCTATAGCTTCCGACAATCAAAAAAAAAAAGCCAAATTTTGATAAATAATGTTATGATAGCTGTTTTAACATTAAGTTATGATTGAATTTCCTTGTTACATTTATGAAACAGTATGATAACAAGCAGAAAATGTCCATGGGCCAATGATATGACCACATTGAAGTTTATAATCCACAAATGGTCCAGAGTAATGTTTCGTTGTCATATGAATAATTAGTTCATTTGAAATGGTTCAAGCTCGAGCCAGCAAAGATCTGCTCTCAGTCAGTCTATACTTTATCAAATCTAACATTCAGTTGTTTCCAACAGTCAATCCTATTTAAAACACGCCAATATACAGGCATAAGAAGTCATAATTATTAGCCCCCCTTTGAGTTTTTTTTCTTTTTAAATATTTTCAAATGATGTTTAACAGAGCAAGGAAATTTTCACAGTATGTCCGATAATATTTTTTCTTCTGAAAAAAATCTTGTTTTATTTTGACTCGAATCAAAGTTATTTTTTATTTTTAAAAAACATTTTAAGGTCAAAATTATTAGCTCCTTTAAGTTATATATTTTTGACTGTCTTCAGAACAAACCATCGTTATACAATGACTTGCCTAATTACCCTAACCTGCCTAGTGTCTTGAAAAATATCTTGTAAAATATTATGTACTGTCATCATGGCAAAGATGAAATACATCAATTATTAGAAATGAGTTATTAACACTATTAGGTTTAGAAATGTGTTGAAAAAAATCGCCCCTCTGTTAAACAGAAATTGGGGGGAAAAATAAACAGGGTGGCTAATAATTCAGTAACACTTTATTTTAAAGGTCCACTTGAGTATTAGTAGACTGTCTGCTTGACATCTGTTGATACTGCTTCTTCAACACATTTAACTGACTATTAGAAACTTTGCAATTACATGTCAACTTAAACTTACCCTAACCCCAACCCAACAGTCCACTTATAATCCAATGAGTTGGCATGTAGAGGCAATGTAACTTAAATTCAACAAACGGACCATCAAAATAAAGTGTGACCAATAATTCAGGGGGGCTAATAATTCTTACTTCAACTGTACATGTGTTCCCAATATGATAAGCTTGCCACTCCATACAGTGCTCTATTTAGGGTTTCTGTAAAAAGGTGGGTTTATAAAATCTTGTTCATCACCTTATATACTTTACACATTAAAAAGAATCTGGTTCATATCATTATTATTACTTACTTGATCATTATTACTTACATTATTATATCAATTGGTGAATTGGTTATTTGATCCAAAACAAAAACTGAAAGAAAACGACAAGTTCCCAGAAAGAATCTGATTTCCACAGTCAGGGTAATAAAGTTTTAAAAGTGTTCAGTTTGAACTGAAATTGCAGACCGTTTGACTTCATTGGCCCTCAGGTATATGCAGTTCCTGCAGTTGAACACAAAAGAAGTTTCGAAGAATCAGCTTTCTCCATGCACATTTCTGGTACAAAAAAAGGAACTTTCCATTTAAAGTCGTCTGTTCTTTTGTCATGCATATTACACTTATCTGCAACTATAGTTTATTATACATTTCCTGCTAGACGTTTGTCATCAGCTTACCAAGGAAGGCAGTAGTGATAGTATAATGCAGAAGTGGATGCTGTAATTGCTGGTACATAAGCAGCCTGGTTTGCCTGCTTGTTTACTAGGCTGAAGGTAATGAGGAAATCAATGGGGCACATTTAGCCCAGCTTTAGCAGTAGTTGGACGGAAAGCATGGCCACAAGTAAACAAATTTCCATTAATCACTCTGGTCTCTGTGCCTCTGGCTCAGTTCTTGAATGTGAGAAAGACAGGCAGATCGAATACTAGCTTTTCTACAAGCAGCTATTTAGATTTGGGTTTTTGGATTAGATGCACATTTGAAGATGTTTTTTTGGGGCTCTAGGAAAAGCACAAAACAGATGATGGTCATAGTGTATATGTGATGCATATATGTTGAAACCAAGAACCAGACTGTCAATAGCAATTAGCCAGTTTAATTAAGGCCAGCTTTTGTCAATGAAACCAAACCTGGTACTTTTGGTAGAATAGAGAGAATGTTTCCATCATGAATGAAATGTTTAGTATTTCTTATAATTCACTCACAAATGAAAAAAATGCGTCTGTATGTCATTCCAAGCCTTCATGGTAAAAATATGCATTAATGAGATGTTTACTATTTTGTCATTCACTGGTGATTTCTGTTTAATTATATTAATTATATAAGATTATATCTTAATCTCAGCTCTTTGATGTAGAAAATGTAAATGTAAACTTTAACAAGATGACATTTATTTATTTTTTAGTAGGACTTTAAAAAAATTATATTAAATACTATATATATATATATATATATATATATATATATATATATATATATATATATATATATATATATACACACACACACACACACGTATATATGTTTATTTATATATTTATATATTTAATTTAGTACTATAGTTTATAAGTACGTGTAGTGGTGCTGTAATTTGTATGACAAACCAGGGTAAAATATACATTCACTGGCCACTATATTAGGTACACTTTACTAGTACCTGGTTGGACCCCCTTTTTCCTTCAGAACTGCCTTAATCCTTCGTGGCATAGATTCAACAAGGTACTGGAAATATTCCTCAATTGGTACTAATGAGCCCAAAGTGTGCCAAGAAAATGTCCCCCACACCATTACACCACCACCATCTGCCTGAACCATTGATACAACACAGGATGAATCCATGCTTTCAAGTTGTTGATGCCGAATTCTGACCCTAACATCCGAATGTCGCAGCGAAATATTAAGACTCCTCAGACCAGCGTTTTTCTAGTCTTCCGTTGTCCAATTTTGGTGAGTCTGTGCCAATTGTAGCCTCAGTTTCCTGTTCTTAGCGGACAGGAGTTGCACCTGGTGTGGTCTTTTGCTGCTGTAGCCCATCTGCCTCAAGGTTTAATGTGTTGTGCATTCAGAGATGTTATTCTGCATACCCCAGTTGTAACAAGTGGTTATTTGATTTACTGTTGCCTTTCTATCAGCTGGAACGAGCAGTTGGACAGGTGTACCTAATAAAGTGGCCAGTGAGTGTACTTTCAAATTGCTAAAAATGTCACTGTAAGTGAGTTACATAATTCAGCATAAAGGTGTAAATGAATGCAAAACACTAACGAGTAAAAAAAAAATATGTGAAACTGTTATTAACTGATATTTTTACCATGTATGTCTTTCTTCTGTGGAACACACAAAAGAAATGTCTTTTGGAATGGTGCAGAACTTTTAAGTGTCATTTTTTTTGCCAAAGTAGATATTTTTTACAGAAGATCATTCCACAGAAGTGAGCAAGTCATACAGGTTTGTGACAACATGAGCAAATAAATAAGCTATAGTTTTGGACCGTAGTAATACACGTGTTTCAGTGCCTTGGTTTAGCCACAGTTGGAACAAAAATCAGCATCAACCTGCTTCAAAAATCACACTTTCTCTCCATATCTGTATGCAATACTGGCAACACAATACCTGCTAGGGTTTCATGTTTGTGGTAGAGAAGACCCTCTCATTGTGGCCCACATCAAACAGGGGTTCATGGGGAAGAGGCCGCAGCCTGACCTCATTTGCAGCTGAATGTGAGAGGGAGCTGTGATTAGCATGCGTTTGTTTGTGGAGGCCTGAGAATGAAGGATATGGTACTATCTGAACGCATCTGGTGTGAACTGCGCCCTGAGCTGCAGGTACTGTGGCTCTCCTGTGATCAACAGATGCTTTGAGAACAGTGCCTGAGAGTCTTATTTTCATAAATTAGTTTTTTATTTTTCAAAGAATTGTATTAAATATAAATGATTAATTGTTCTTGCACATGACATGGTTTTTTACATGTTAAAATGATGCCCTACAGTATGTGCTATGAAAAACACATTTTTAAATGAATGTTTGTTAATAAGGGTGTATAGAGTAATTTCATGGGATTCATGTTGTTGCAGTCATAATTATTTTTAAAGGCGCCATTTACTGCATTGATTCAATAAGTTCAATTGTTCTTAGAAAACTATATAGTAGGTATGTGGCTTACATAAGTTCACAGAATTTCCAGAGGGTTTGATATGCTCAGTTATTTCCTATAAAAACAGAATTAGAAGGTCTTTATTGACCATATTTGGAAGGGTTGCGTATAATAATGAGCTCTGCTCTGCTTGCAGCCTTCTTTCTCTCTTTCTCTCTATCTATTTTTCTCTCACACAAGTTGTGTTGTGAGTCAGATTTAGGCTGAATTATAATTAAAGTCAGACCAACAGAGATGTATTGTGGTTTATTTTGAAGCTACTGTATAATGTCAAAGAAAACACAGCCAGGAATTAATATTAACATTAGCATAAACTGATGATGTTTAATGAAGTGTTTTACAGTTCTTTAACTTCAGAAAAAAATGCTAGTAAGACCTGAGGCTGATGGCTGATTTATACTTTTGCGTCGAGTGATCGGAGTGATGATCGGGGTGATGAATGTGTTGCTCTGTGATAGCACTTCCAAAACTCTAGCTGGCAGTGAGGTTTTTATGTTCCTCTGTGTTGTGTTTCTTTGCAGGTGTTTTGTTTTTTCTGATTTCAAACATTTCATGCAGCAACATTAATCATAAGGTAAACACAAAACAACAGTTTTCATCTAGAGCTACTTCACAGGACTCGACACTTGTAAGCACTCGCTCCAACGGGTTCGTGTGGCTCTTGGTCCTGCCTACACTGGTTACAGCTACCAAGCAGACCAAGCACAGAGCTTGTGCTATGTGTTGTTGCGACATGTAGTTAAATTTTTTTAAAAGGTGCTTGTCAGTGTCTTTGTCAGTGTCGCCGTCAGCCATGAAGAGGGCTATGCAACCATGGGAAGGCTGCACCGGAGCCTATGCGTGTGCTTAACGCAGAAATATAAATCAGCCTTGACTCAATTCTTAAACTAGCATTCAGATATCTTTATTTTGCAGTCTACATGTATTTCACAATAAACACAATAAATTAACAAAAGATACATTTAAATATATGACGGCATAAAATGGTATGAAGTTTTGGTAAGAAGTACTATAGTTTTGTTACTTCAGGTCAGAATAACAAGACATGCAAAAATTATTGCCGCATTGAGGAGATTGGAAATAAAAAAGGATGTAAGGATGTCGCTAGAGTGGCTTTTTGGTTTCTTTTCTTTTGCATCCCAGCCACTAGTTACCCATCTGAAAGTTTTTTTAGCATAGTGGGTAATGTAGTCATTCAACTTCACAATTTGTAATGTTGCAGCAAGTATTTGAATAATGATGGTTAGTTCCTTTACTTGAAAGCTTAGGTTAATTTTATGTATCAAGTTACGAGTCTCTTTAACACGTATGTTTATTTAATTATAAAGAGATGAGATTTTTTTGTAAAATTTTTTGTTTTGTTTTTGACTATTAAAACAATTTGCCTTAGTAATGTTGGTAAATTAAAGTGGGTAAAAAAATCCTAATATTCTTAAATGTATTGCTAAAAAGTGTTTTAATAATTATCGATATCGTGATTTATTTATTTATTTTTATTTTTTTATCTCTTATTATTTGATCCAGATATTATTATAGGGCACCTTTAATTACAAATGTATATAATAATTTGAGCTTTGAAACTCTGCATGAAGCTGTGCAATTTTGGTACATGCTGTTATTCTTAAAGACCTGTCAATATGGACACAAATCCTGCATTGCATTAAAATCTCTGAATAATCTAACTAACCCATTTATACATTTGCAGTTCAGCTGGACCTCCATTGAAGGCCACCCTCTCAAAACTGAAGTGGACAATGACAGATGATAACTGTTTATCTCACATCATTTTCCAAATGAACAGGTGGGTGTATTTTACTCTTACATATATATATATATATATATATATATATATATATATATATATATATATATATATATGTGTGTGTGTGTGTGTGTGTGTGTGTGTGTGTGTGATGCTAAAATTTCAAACAAGGTAAACAGTTTTGCATAACCACAAGCTGTCTCTATTGGTGTGAATGAAGAAGACGAGGTCAGTGACCTTGAAGGACAAGAACTGTGGGTTATTGACCAACACAATGAGCCGTGATTAATAGAGCCGTACCAGACATCCAGAAAGGAAGATGTGTTTAGATTCATTGTGTGTGTGTAGCCAGGCTATGTTAAAGCCTTTATGTCCTTGTCCTTCACTTGGATGTTGTGACCAGCTGTGTGCCTGTTCTACCTGTGTCGCCCCTCTGGTTTACCTGCTCCAGGAACACTGACTATCATCTTCAACCTCAGAGAGCTGCCACATCCACTTTCAGTAACACACACGCACAACAAACAATCCCCTCAGATCAAGGAAGATGTCAGGAGAGACAAACATTTGGCCTGCTATCCTGACATGGCTCATTTTTCCAAAACCATTCAGTGCCACTAAATAAAAACACATCTTGATTCAGTGCTTGCAGTGGGCAAGACAGGTTAGGGTGGTTTTGAGAAAAGGTGCAGGATCAAGAGAGGGAGTAAAAACCCAATTTTGTTAGCCTCTTGAAAGTATTGTTGTATAAACTGGTGGAGGATACCCAAAGCAACAGGCTGATTTTGAAAATCCTGGTGGAATTTTGACATACTTGACTTTTTTGCTGGTATATATTTCAGTCCTGTAATTATAAATATATTTATATATTCGATATTGCTTAATATGTTTGGTAGCTGAGTTAGCTGGAGCAGCATTTTGCAGTGTTCAGAATTAAATTGAGAATAAAGGTTAAAGGGGTAATAAACTGACATTTACTTTTACTTGTGTTTTTATATGAATTCATCATACTAAAGTACCTTGTGAGATTCATACCTGTGAATGACCTTGTTTCTGAATAAAAAGCTTTTATTGACATCATGCCCAGAAAACACCAGACCCTGGAGTATCAAAGACTTTCACATAAGATTCTGTAGCTCCGCACAATGATTCACATGTGACAGGGTTAGATGAGACAGACACATTTAGTTTCTCACATAAACTGAAGGAGTACTGCAATAGGGAGAACTGTTATCCATATCCATAGCAGTGGGGATTTATTTCCAAGCTGTCCAAATGGATCGCCAGAAAATCAGTGCATTCCCTGAGACGGCCTTAAAAACCATGGTAGAATAGTAGGTTCTGGTGATTTTGAGAGTAAAAAAAACATGTCAATTCATAAGTGGACCTCAGACACCAGAATAAAACAATTTAAAAAGCCAGTTCATGGCCCCTTTAACATTCTGATTTTAAGATAAATCTGATTTGAGGTTCAGAATTATAGTTGGAAGATTTAAAGTTTCTATGGATGCTAAAGGTTTTTCAGAACTGTCAACTGTCAAAGTTTTTTTTTTTAATTTTTATTGTGGTAAAATGTTTTTTCTATGCCATCACTGTGCATGTCATAATTTGGGCTCCTTGTATGAGTGAATGATAATAAAAAACTTTATTTTATTTAATGTTAATTTTTCACTTTAAGCTGAATTTGTAAGGTCAGACAACAGAATGAATTTGTGGAGAGTTGAACAACTTTTTCAGATTACCTCATTCACAAAATTACAGAAGCGTAATAGGAACAGTGTAATGACGAGTAATGTGAGAATGAAGCGGCAGCATTGATTGTGTGCTGTTGAGCTGCTGTGCAGATGACTGCACACAAGATGTCTGTCAGCTGAGTGTTCTTCTGTCCATGTGCTGTGGTTGTAATCAGCTGCAGGAGACACTGTACTGATGGCTAGACAAAGATGTAGGCAAAATCACAGCTGGAAGCATAAATAGGTAGAGCATGAGTGGGATAGAAACAAGGATATTTGTTGTTGTAATAAAAAAAAATTGGCCATGTTGCATTTTTTGTGCAGGGAGAATCTGATCAGGAGATCAAAATTACACAGCAACTTGCACTTTCTTATATTTAAAGATGCTACTTAGTGCTATATGAACTTTTCTTAACAATGAAAGATAATTTTTTTTTGTAAAGGGCTAATAACACTCAAGGGACATTCAAGTCTCTTAGAATTTTTTAATGTTCAGCCGACCTCCAGGACCGGCAGGAGCACTTAGATTGATTTAGCATAAAACATTAAATATGATTAGACCATTCAGATCTCGCTCAAAAAAATTCAAAAGAGTTTATATTTTCCTATTTAAAGCTTAGCTCTTCTGTAGTTAAATTATGTACAAAGAGTAATGGAAAATGACAAGTTGCTGTTTTCTAGGTTGTTATTTTTATCAGGTCCTGCGTAACCTTTTTGTGCTCCTTGCAGCCATGGTATGGCAGCAAAGTTCCTTGATTATTATGCCAGAATGAGAGTTCTCCCATATGCCAGAATCTACTCTCATTCGGGCATAATAATCAAGGAACATTTGTTGCCATTCCATACGCAGCACACAAAATTTATTATCAGCTAGGTCACTTGGTAACAGCACTGCTCAACTGGTCGATTCGAAGGGTACAACTGATGGACATTTCGGTCCCCCATAGTCCTTGTTCAATTCAAAAAGGCTCGACTCTATGCCCTAATGTCTTCAAAGCTATCACTCTGAAGGGTTTTACGGCATATGAGCCCTTCTGACTGGAACACGATGTTTTGAAGTGTTTTAACATTATAAAATTTGTCTGCACCTCTCTAATTGGTGAAATTGTCTCTAAAGCATTGTGGGTAATCTAATTTATCAAAATCTGCTATTGAAAACACTTTTAAAAAGTTGAATTATTGCAAACGGATGAGTTCGACAAAAGTAAATGCATGTTGTTATTGTATACTTATTGAAACCGGCGAAACCTGTAGCATTAAGGATTAGGGTCTGGTTTAGGGTTTTCACATTGACTCTATAAGTGATGTACTTTATATATTATGAATAGTTTACAATATTTATGCTAGATGTGTAATAAAAACACTGTAAATTAGTCCTTTATAAAACAACGCCTAAATAATTGTCTGATTTTCTCTAGGCCTCATTTAAATTAGTTTGAAGATTTGTGTACACAGTTGTGTACAACATGAAATGAGCTAAACTAGATGTGTTTTAGGCAAAGATGGTCTCATGCCATCAGTTTAGTCACAGTGTCTTGCGACTCCACACCAATCTTTTTCCCCGCTGGCTCTTTCTTAAAGGAGCTCATTCTTATCCTGATACACACTGACATGCCAGTTGCCTTAGAAACGAGTGGACGTCTGATCCCAAAACAGAAGTGTCTTAAACATCCCTATACACACACAAAGAGAGAGAGAAAACCACAAACCCCACAGATGTTTTGCAAGCACAGACTCTTCAGCAGACAAAGCCACACAATCAGAGAAAATAGAATTTGAAAACCTGACCAAGGCTTTGTACTCTTGACCTCTTTAGTGTTCGGTCCTGTTTTTACTTTTCATGGCTTCAAAAAAATCACATATTTATTTCTCACAGAGGGAATTTGTGTTTGGGAATGAATCTTTTTGCACCACAAAATAATAATAATAATGATTAAAAAAAAGCTGTTTTCTCTTTTTGGTCTAGACTCAAGGTCGTCTCTTGAGCACACTCTTTATCAGCTCTGTTGGAGACTTTTGTTGTCTTAGCAATGGAGAATTTTAATCAAAACTTGTTCTGTCGCCTCTGAACACAACGTGGTACTTACGGCCTATACTGTCTCTCTGAGAGCTTTCTATGGCCATGTTAAATAGCGTTAATTCATTGAGCACATTCAGCTTGGAGAAACAAATAAGTGTGCTGTAAATGCAGATAACCTGCTTGTGTCGCTCCACTCCTCTCTACCTCTCTCACACGCCACACATTGGGTTGTCAGTGTTTCAAGGATGTAGCGTAACTATATAATAGGCGTGAGCGGTATTTATTTTCTGCTCTCGATCTGCTTAAGAATTCAGTTTTTACTCTACTCTCCAGCGCACTGATGAAGCAAGCATGTGGAATGAGAGTGAGTTGAATAGAAATCGCAGAATGCAGGCTGTTTCTAAAGTGGCACAGATCAGACCTGGTTAACCTGACTTTCAGCTAAACAGCATTATGAATGCGGTAATGCTAAGGAGCGCAAAACCTTGTGGTAGGAATTTAGCTTTGGTCGATTCTGTTTTTTTTATTTAGCTATTTTTCCTGTCGGCTTTATCTTCTGTAGGGTTGCGATGTTCCCTTTTTGTTTCATTAAAACTTTAGTTTTATTTTCTATCCACTGTGAAAAGTGCTTTATGCTTTAGGCTCATGAAGATGCAGATGATTTTATTTTATTATTATTTTATTTTAATTTTTTTCCTATCTAATTGTGCATCTAACAAACTGCTTCATCACTTCATCTGAGATATTTTATTTCATTTATTTATTTATTTTTTGTAGTACACTAAAAAATGCTGGATTTAACACACTTCCTTCATGTTATCCAAACACAAATCGATTAAGTTAACTTAGTTATTTTTACAAATGTAAGTGGGTTGAACATAAAACAATTAGGTTGTCTCAAAAAGCCCTCAAGACCTGTGTTGATTCAGCTCTTTTTAAATAAGTAGATTGAAGAAGCAGCAAAAATAAATTGATATCACTTTATATTGATGGTCCCTCTAATGCATTTTGATGAATTTAAGTTACATTGCATCTACATGCCATCTAATTCACATTAGGCCGTTCAGTTAAGGTTAGGGTTAGTGTAAGTTGACATACTTGCAAAGTTTCTCGTAGTCAGTAAATAGTTTATTGAAGGAGTAGTATCAATAGAGATTAAGCAGACTGTAAAAAATTATATATATAAAAAAACAATCCTTATTTCCTTTTGTTTTTTCTTGTTTACTCAACTTTTAAAAACATCAGCTGCACTGACCTAAAATTATCTGTAAGTAATACAAAAACATTTAGTTTGGTTGACATAAGATTAATAGTTTTCTGGAGAGGTTCTACTGCTGAACTGGAATGCCTGAAGTTGAATTAACAAAAAAACATAATCCTTATTTCCTTAGGATAATCCTTATTTCCGAAGGATTGGCAGGACCTTGAGGCGGGTATCGAATTCAGGTCGCTGTGAACACCGAAGGGCCATGTGTCGACACACTAACTACATACTCCAATGACGCCGACATGTGCTTAACTTTTAAAAACATCAGTTTCACTGATGTAAAATGTCTGAAATAACTCTTGTGGAAACTGGTACTAAAGAAATAACACATTATCAGAACAAACAAAAATAGTTAAAAAAAAAAAAAAAAACAGGAAGGCGTGCTTCACATGTGAAGCATTACAAAGCATTTTGCCTGTTTGTCCTGCCATGTTTTGATCCTTGTCTTGTTTACCATTATTGTTGTTTTACCTCCTGTTCTGTTTTTAATTCTGTGTCTAATAAAGATTTTGTTAACATTTATCTATGTTTTAGTTTTTAATTGAACTATGTTTGTTCTGATAATTTATTATTTCTTACCAATTTCTACAAGAGTTTTTATGTTTACTCAACTTCAGACATTTTAGGTCAGTGCAACTGATGTTTTCAAAAGTTTAATACACGTCAGTGCCAATGGTGTGGTTAGTGCGATGACACATGGTACTCTGGTGTTCACAGCAACCTGAGTTTGGTTCCCCCTTGAAGGTCCTGTATTGATCCTTCCTCTCGCTCCTTTTCCCATGCTTTTCTGTCTATACTCTCTACTGTCCTATCAATAAATGTAAAATTACTGTTGAGTACATAAGAAAAAAATGAAAGGAAATAAAGATTTTTTTTTTTGTTCACTCAACTAATCTTACGTTAATCCAACTAAATGTTTTTGAATCACTGACAGATCATTTTAGTTCAGTGCAGCTGATTTTTTCAAAAGTTGAGTAAACAAGTAAAGCAAAAGGAACAAAAAATGTATACATATTTTTTTTGTTGTGTATTGCTTAAAATTGTTTACAGTGTACTTAATGCTCAAATGAGAATTAATTGGCATATCAATGCAACTTTTATTCAACAAAATGTGCAATAGGGACCATCAAAATAAAGTATTGCCAAAAGGGCTGTAGGGCGGTTTTATTTATTTTTATCCATTACTCCATCCAAACTGCTTCATCAACGATATGAAATGTATAAAGATGGATTTTATTTATTATTTTGTAGATGCTGAAGCCTGTTTTATCATTCATTTTATTTTATATATTAAATATTTGATTGATACATTCACGCTTATATGTGTATACAAGTTATGTTACATGTGGAGGTTGTACTAATTTAGTCATTTCTTATCATATTTGCTGGATTTTTGAATTAGTACTGGATTCTTATTGATTAAAAGTCTCCACAATCACTTAATCGCTTACATTGCTGCAGAGAAATTTCAATCTTATGGTGGGTCAAAGTGGGTGAAGGATGAGATCTTGCTGGCTTTCTGTGCTTTAACAATCGTGTCTCTCCCCTTCACCTGTCAACTTATTTTCTATAGTGCTGTGTGTTTCAGTCTAAACACCTACAGCTCCAATAGGTTGTTTGGTGGATGGGTGGCGAGGTGCAGATGGAGGAAAGGGAATCATTCTGGGGTCCCGTTCCTTGACCCGGCTGTCAAGGACTGCAATACATCTCGTTTCCTATTCATATGCATTTTTGTTATCGAGAAATTACTATCGCAAAGTTCAACACAAGAAACTAACATCCAGAATCCAGTACTTTCTTTCGCAGCTATACTTTAAAAATATTCCATCAAGTATTGTTCCTTTGCTAAAGGAGTGAAACAAATTTGTGTTCATTTTTATTGTTTGTAATATTAATCTAAATGTTTTTTTGTTTTTTTTTACCAGTTGGTTGATACTTTGTGTTGGTATTGTTATTTTTCTTTGCCAGCCAAGTAGGGAAAACGTAAGCTCTATTGTGCAGTGGATTGTTTGAAAAAATGTAAAAACAATTAATTGACAAAATATTTCAGGATTCATTAAGAATGATATTTATTGTGCTTTTGTTTTGGAAGAATGTAGGTTTGGGTTATGATTATTCTAAAAAAAAAACAATGGAGCTGAATGAATCAAAGGCAATAAAAAGTCTGATGTTTGAATGCATATTAACTATTTCCCAGTATACAATTAGATCCTAAATGTTAAGTCTGGTGTTGTGTATTTATAATTATGTGTTGTTTGTATCAAGTCAATAACTATAGAATACACAAGACATGTCACTACTATTGTTTTTAATGTGGAAAAATGTAAAGGTAAATACGGTTAATAAAACCCACCTAGTACAGGAGCCAATCATCAATTGCTGTATGGCGAATAAAGCTGCCTTCTAGTACAGTAGCCAATCATCAATCCTTATAAACTGACGACACTTCGAAGGAGGGGCTCAAACCATGCATTTCTGCAGATTTTGTGTGATTTGGACATTTAGAAATAAAACTGAAGATACTGTAATTGTTTCATTTTATTGGTGATTCCTAAAATGAAATTTAATCGTAAGCTTCCAAGCAGTTTTGAAGAATTTGATGTTTCCCCATTCACAAAATGCCCGAGCATACCATCCGAAAAGTGTTTCAAAGATGGCTGCTGAGTAAAATGACTTGCCTCAAAGGTACTTGGATCAATAAGTTTATTTTAAAACGATAACAATTCATTTTAAAAATCACATTATGCCCATTCCTACCTTTGTCATTTTTAAAGGCTTCTGGCCCTGATGGCCTGCAATTGTGAGTATTGCCTAACCTATGTATCAAAAAATAATAATAATATGAACCTAGCATAATTGGCTGTTTAGTGGTGGGTTGTACAATACTATAAAAACTTTAACTCAACCTAAAATTTTAAGGCAACTTAAATCGAGTCAAGTACTTGGTTTGAAAGTTCAGTCAACTCAAAAAAAGCTCTGCTGCAATTTGTTATACAATTATCAGTTGAGTAAAATTATATATATATATATATATATATATATATATATATATTTTTTTTTTTTTTTTTTTTTTTTTTTTTTAATATATATATATATATAAACTCTGAAAACTCTGGAATTGGCTCTGCCGGACCCTGCATATCAACATAAACAATTTTAAATGTGTATTTATATATATATATATATATATATATATATATATATATATATATATATATATATATATATATATATATATAGCTAATTTTGCATTTTATTATTAAAGTTATTTTATTTTTCGGTATAATGTGTTAATGCTTTGGCAAACTTCTCGAGCTCTCACACTGTGTGAAAAGCCATCAGTCTCTTTATCAATCCCTCTTTCTGGTGTCTGTACTAATCAACGGCACTAATTGATTTGAGCGCGGATGGGGGTGAGGGGCACCAGGGCGGGCATAAACGGGTTGTTGCTGGCCCGTTTCCAACATCTTTTATTTTTATAGCGCCGAGAAAAAAACTGCATAATAACACCCTGCCCATTTGGGAAAAAACGGCAAACTCTAAACATTCAAAAGCATTTTGTGTCACGATCCGATGTAAATATTGTCTGCACAAGTTAAACCGTCAATTCGTACAGAATTTGCACTTTTGCTTTTATTTGATCCAGAATAAGAAATGAAAACAATCATGGTCAGCTGCTAATGCCATAACTCACAGTTCTTGTTCTTGTATTGTCAGAACTGAAGACACAGAGGCGATGACTGGTAACAGCCGAGGTTTTGAAAGATAAAGTCACACGTGATTGTGCCACTGTATGAAGAATGGAGGGAGGAGAAGAATGCTGCATATCAAGGACACACCAATGTGGAGCAGGAAAGAAAATGAAATGGCATAGAATAGCCTACCGTGTGGAGAAAAATTGCTGCTTTTTCAGTACTACACCAAGTCCTCTTCCCCTAATCTAAAGGGTAAATTTCTTTACCTTACATGTTGCAGTTTAGATTTGCTCACAACTTGGAAGACGTCTATATTTATTCCGCTAGAATTTATTTTTTCAGCATTTATTTTTATTTTTTCTATAGAATAGGTTTAGCCTAGTGTTCATGTAATCAAAAAATGTGCTTAATATAATCAAGAAAATTATGATTGAATGAACATAACGAAGTAATGTTAGAATTCAAAAAATACATCTCTGAAAAAAAAATAGCAGTTGCTTTTTACACCGTAAGAATAGGTGAAATAAAATGTTAAAAGAAAAATTAATAGCTCAAGTAATTACGTGTAGCGTTATCCAATTATTTACCTGACACTGTAGAAAAAGAAAAGCGCGCTCATTAAATCCTGGTAAATTAGATTTAAATCGGCAAAATTAGGCTAGTTATATATATATAAAAGCAAAAATAGCTAATTAAGTAGATGTAACCGTGACTTTTTAGAGACACATAGTTAATTTTACTATAATTAAATACTATAAATACTATAAGCTATAATGAATCATATATTCTGATATATAGTGTTACATTTCAGTGATGATTTATTTCTCTCATATCCTTAATACTTTTTCATGATCTTATTTTGTTTTTTATTTCTTTGAATAGAATCTAGACAAATCAGAATTTGCTCCAGACATGCAGTTCATAAAATAGGTATAAACGATCAAACCTTTTACATAATTTCCTCCATTTTATTTAAGATGGAATGTGGAAGGAATTTAAGAAAAATATGGTCATATACAGTATAAAATAATATTCATAGAAACAACCTTCAGCTGTCATTCAACGAAGAACGTATAATATTCACATTTTGACAACTCTTGCACTAAATAGAAACACCATAATTTATTTGAAACACCGCTTTTATTTTTGTTGGGGTGCCCGTTGATCTGCAAATAACAGTAATAAAATAAAAATCACTTTTTACATCATGTGTTAAAATGCTTTTGGTAATAAAAAGTGCGGATTTGACGGGTAATTCCAACGCTGTGTTATAAAGAATCGGTAAGACAGTATTTATTATAGAAAGACGCATGATCTGTTGTATGACATAAACCCGTCTTTATAAAGTGCAGCTCCGCATTGGGTGTGCTGAGATGTCCTCAATTCCAATAAGCATGATTTGAGATCAACTTCATGAGTGCCTCCTTCACAGATTTATTTATTTAATAAGGGAACATTTTCTTTCACAATAATTATATAAAATAAACAAACAATTCATTACTAATTTATGTACATGCATAATTTAGCTACTTAAGAGCAAAAGTCTGTTTTAGTGTGTCCGTAAAGTGGCCCATTAATCATTGTTTTTGCTCGATTCCTGGTCGCTCTGATCATCTGTGAAGCAAACGTCGACGTCGCTGTCGTTGTCGCTTTTTTGCTCCCCGTCCTCAAACATGCCTTCCATTTTGACGTCGGATTTTTTTATGCTTTGACCAGGATGCCTAGATTTGACGTGCCTCTCCAAATCCCGCCTGCGCACGAGGACCTTTCCGCAAAACTCGCACCTGTAGGGCGTATTTCCCTCCGCGTGCAGGCGGATGTGTTTGTTCAGATTGCTCGGATCGCCAAAAGGCCTGAAGCACACTTTGCATTTGAGTGGTTTGTAGCCTGTATGAGTCCTCATGTGAATCTTCAACCCGTATTTTCGAGAGTACAGCTTGCCACAGTACAAACACAAGTGTCCCTTTTTGGGCTTGCCCGAGTTGGGGTTTGAAGCGGCCAAAGAGTCCAGTCGTGAGCGGTTCTTCTCCACGGCGATTTCGGACAGCTGTTGTGTGTGCATGGCGATCTCCCTATCGATGTTCGTGATCGAGTTTAGATCTGGATTTAGAGCAGGTGCGCCAAAGTAGTCTGGGTATTTTAGCAGGTTACCAAAGTGAAATTTTAGGGGATAGTATGGGGAACTATAAAGGAGTTCTCCGTTGTACACTGTGAATGGCATGATGGGTATATTGCAGTCTCCATTATATGATTTCCCCCCATCAAACTGTGGCAAGGAAAACCTCTCGAAGTGAAACCCGGCCGGCAGCTGGGAGTAGCGCGAGGGCGACAGGGCAGGGTGCACGCGGCTGTCAACGTGTTTAAAAGCTGAGGTCTCCTCAAAATGTGGCAGCAGAGGAAAACCACGAATGGCGTTTGCGCAAGGGATCACTGGAGGTGTGCTGTCCATGGGGTGTGCGCACTTTGAGGGGTGAACACTAGGCAGTGTTTCATTCAGGCCGCGCACTGACTTGATGTTCCCCAGCAGTTTGCTAAACCCAATGCTGTTTGGTTTGACATTATGCTCATCTCTCGGAACCTCAGCAGGGGATATCTTCGCAAGTCCCATTGGCTTGAAAGCAGAGCGCACGCCCGTATGGAAGCCCATGCTGTTGAGCACAGACGGTGTCCCGCCGAGGCCCAAGATGTGTCCGGGGTTCCTGGCGGAGGTCACGCTCATGTCAAGGGCCCTGTCCTGCTCCTCCGCGGTCGGTTTTTTCGCTTTGTTAGCGAACGGCGAGGTAGAGGCGACGCGTTTTACCGCGTCTGACATGAAGGTGCTGTGGCCGTTTCGTGGAGAAGTCGACGTGTTAGGGATGTCCCCGGATTTTGGAGATCTGTTGAAGTTGTCTGTGCCTCTCACTTGCTCGTTGCTCACTAAGCTTCTTCCGTTGCTCAAGGCGCAGTGGAAATGCACATGAGCTTTCAAGGTGTTCGGGTATTTGAATATTCTCCAACAATACCAGCAAATGTATCGCTCCTCACCTGAAACAAAATGTCATAACCATTAGTTGTTGTCATAATTATTAACACTTCCTTTTGCTATCAAACCATGAACATGAATTTAAAGTAAAAATGTCTTGGATAAAATGCACACATTTGTGTTGTTTGTGGCCATAAATGATAGCAGTGGACACGTGAGACAATATTAATTTAGTGGAAACGTTTGATACTGCACCCTCAACTCTTTAACTGAAAGACATTGTATATCAAATTATTAAATATAAAATTGTAATTAAAAATAATAGTTTTGTTCACTTATCATAAACTTTTTATTAGCATATTTACTGAGATTTTTTTCACCTGCAAAAAGTTTTTTTTTTTTATGAGGCCAAACTTAATTTTGTGGTTCAAAAAAAAAAAAAGTTTTGTGGAAATTTCCCTTTTAGACAGATTCTTTTAAACATGTCATTTATGATCCAGAACCACTAAAGTCATTAGGATTATTTTTTTTTTTAATGAGATTAATGCAATAATAAGCTTATTAAACTGATGTTATATTTATTCGATATATAGGCCTACTAATTGAAAATCTTACATCTGAGGGTTTAATTAGTTCAAAATGTTGAGAAATTAAGTTCTTAGCTATTTATTTGTATATTTATCGTGGAAAATGAAATGGGAGATGATCTTTACACATATTCTATAATTTTGACTCTTACTGTCTTTCTGTTTATCCCCACAAAAACACTCGTGCAATATAAGATTGGTTGTGTGGTTACTTACGGAAAATGCATATAATTAAGTTTAATAAATGCCCTAAAATGCAAAACATATAATCGTAAATTGATCATTAAAATAAACATACTAAACTACATAAACTATTCGTGTCACTGAAATAAAATAAAAAAAAATGTAAAAATGGGTTATTATGGTCGCCCTGCGGAAATTGCACCTGTTTTACAGTAGAACCTTTTAATTTACACCAAAAACAAAAATCAAGTAACTTGATTTGATTAATTGATTTGTTTTAAACAACAATGTATCTTAGTTTCCAAAGCCACGAGTGCCAACTATTCTTCATGTGCATGGAGAAGATAAGCAGATAACCTTTAAAGCCTGCAGCCTTTAGTCTTTATCATCACTGCTTGGTCACGTTGGCATGACACCAGTTGGGCAGTCCGGGGTCAATGATATAGATGTAATGATTTTGTAATCCGCAAAACCCCGTTGTTTATTGTCACCTCACCATCAAAAGAGCAAGCGCCGACCCAATCTGGCGCTTACAAACCAATACATTGAATAGGGGACTTTCTCTGTTCGCTTTCCCGTGGAATTGGCGGCAGCTGTTGCTTGAAATCGCTAGTCGCATAAGACAATGAGGCTGGTCCATCTGTTGACGCTGTAGAATAGCAAGCGTATGTCAAGAAGCGCACCGCGTATTGGCCAGAGAGCAGCCCTCACAGTACAGCGTCGCGAATCAGGGCAATATACATCCCACATAAAAGTTTGCATTCACTAGTCAACAATACCTTAAGCAGGCAGCTAATTTACCGTAGAGCACCTTTTTGAATTCATCTCCTTTTGAATACATGAATATTAATGACAGGGTGACATTGGTTAACCTCTTCCCCTCGCTGAACACCGTGCATCAACCCAGGAGACTTTGGATGAGACGAATTAAAAGAGGTAATGCATATAGTGCCACTGAGTATAATCAATCACGTTAATACAGCAAATACAGTATAGCCTACAGTATGTTTACTCAGTTTTATAATTCTCAACTAATCAATAACAGTTACTGCCCCAGACGACAGACCTTTCGATTTACTAAGTAAACAGGGATAATCTGACAACATTCGCAGATAAGCCTATTAAACGGGATTTAAATAGGATTTGCACTGCTGGTGGCGGGGATGCTTAAAAATCATAGCCCATGACATCCTGACTCATTTACTATTCGTTTTAAAATGAGTATTGTCGTGTTGTTTAGTGATTTAAAAACGACCGGTTTACATTAGCTTGAAAACTATTTTGATGTGGTTTATAAATATGTTTTTATATTTCTTAGATATAGTTAGGTGTATTAAAAAACTCATAAATTTTTCTACTATTGTTATCGTGGATTAAAAAATATATATATATATATGAGGTCTCACCTTTTTCGTCATGTGTTGGAGTTGCCGTTGTGGGAATGTCAAACCATTGCGCCAACGAGTTGGAATACCAAACACTCAATTCCTCTCCAGCTTGGATTTCCCTCACCACACGGTAAAATATCTTTCGAAAGAATAAAAAGTATTAGAACTGACTTATAATTTAGGATCAAATTCAGATTTATTTTGTAGATGTTTTTGCTTACCTGCCCTCCAGGTAAATCGGACACTGCTTCGAGGTTCTGTTCTTGGCCGTTCCTGGCCGCGCGTATTAACCCAATCCAATCTGGAACTGCGCTTCCAGACTCATCCACGAATTCACCCCTTACCAGACGAATCTACAAATACAAATTTGATTCCTTTTTAGTGTTGTTCATTTTTCTCATAACAAATAGTACTAAAACAAATTTGTAGCTGTTGAAATTGTGGTTTAATTAATCCATTTCAATGTATTTGTACACGTTTTAGATTTCCTTTTGTTGCATTTTCTTCTGAAACATTATTAATTATATCACCCCGAGGTATTTCAGACAAAAGCGCGTTAATGTGGTTTTATTCGGTCTATTAAACAATGGCGATAATTTTCAAGGAGCAGGCCACATAATTGACTTGATATGAGAAACGAATTTGAAGAGTGTCAAAGCATTTCCATTCTGTTCAAACAAATTAAAGATTAAAGCGTGACATTTGACACAGAGATTGCACCTGATGATCGCCCATGGCCCGCGGCGTTGCATTTACGCGCATCAATCACAGAAGCAGACAGCGTAAAGAGCTCCAGTCTATTTACAACTTATTTAGGAAAGTAAATGTCATTTTACGTGACGCCTTTTACGCCCATTTAATTTACAAATGTTTTACATTTTAGTGGTGGAATAAACTCATTTTAAATACTTTCGAAAATGTAAAGTAATAAAATATCTGATTGTTTTAGGAATAAACTAATTTATACATTTATTTAAGCCAATCTATTTAGAGATTTGCTTAATACAGCTGTTTTCAGTTGTATTTATTTGTGTGTTTATTATTAATTTTTATTTACAATTAATTCATTTATTTAATAGAAATAAAATAGTCAACTGGGGAAAAACAGCCCTCAAGCTCTCAAATTAAATGGGGGACAGGGCATGAAATCTCGCGCAGAAACTCAGGTCACCCTATTAAGGCGGTTAAGTAAAAGGCACAGAATGACATGTTGTCCTGCTAATGTAACTCAATTATTTCCAACTTGACAGCACAAACCAATTAATAAGAAGACGCTTTATGAAGAGTGACAGGTCAGCATCGAGACTCGTAAAAAATGTAAACTTTTATTTCACTGCATAGAAATACTTAAATTGTGCTTTTAAAGATGCTTTGTTTCTTTAACATAACACTGTTAAAATTATAATACGCATAATAACAATGCATTAATAATTACAATAATAGTATTAATGATAATTATTAATAATAATAGTCATTGTACGTTTCTTTTTTATTTCATTTTAACTTATATTATTTGTCATTTAGATTATTAAATAAAAATACAATTAAAATGCATATTTACAAGCATTGCGTTTGCAATAATTTGCCATCTCGTTTAAAATGTCATGCACGAACGCTTAATTTATTTGTAATTCAAAAAATAAACAAAATAATTTTCTCAATATTCATTTTATATATATATATATATATATATATATATATATATATATATATATATATATATATATATATATATATATATATATATATCTTCCAAAAGTTATAAAATATTTCAAGAAAACGCCTTTCTTTAAGGAAATAAATCAAACGGACTTACCTTCTTTTTTACTCCAAGTTCCTTGCGGTCCGAAACATACTTTCCCAGTTTGAAGATGCCCGGGACCGGTCCTATCCGAAGACCGGCTGGGATGCTGCAGTAGGCGTACACGCTGATAGTGGGTGTCCGAGTCGCTTGCATGGTTGGCTCTGTGTGGGGCTTTCGCTGTCAGAACCAGGAGGACCAAGCAGGCGCTGATTGAGATGAGCAGAGAGTCTGAGATGAGGACAGACTAATATCCGCCCGCCAAGTGACGCGGTGGCGTGTGTGATCCGGCTTTTCTTATGGCGCAGTCAGGTACCCCTCGGCACATTAATGCGCAAGGGCGAGCAGCGCGCTATGAGAGAGTTGCGCTCTTTTAGCAGCTGTAGAGCCCTCCGAGATGGTCACATGGAGACTTTCCCTCACCCTCACGCATAATGAACCGCTCCAAACGGTCAAGAGACAATAGGCCCCAGCGACCTTCCCATCCCCAAAATCCAATTTGTCAAGGGCAGAGAAAAGAGAGAGCAGAATCAAAGGTCTGGCGCAACCATTAATCCTCAGCATGTGGCTTTGTCCGCCAGACAGTTCCGATATTTTAAGTGACAAATCCACTGTATAATTTCTCCATAAATTCTCTCCCCTTTTATTGTTTCTATACAAACCAGTTTTTGGAAATCAGTGACTACTTTAAATCTACTTGGCTGCATCCTTTTAGGTTTTATGTACTTCAAAGCTTTTTATTCTCTCTCGGGCTGCATTGTCTGTTGCCGTTTCAACAAAAGGAGCAGGAATGTTTGGGAGACTTGTTAACTTCTATTGACTCCCGGCGTGTGCCGTGCTGGGACCGGGCAGGTACTCAACGGGAGAACCAGCCCAAAAAATAAGAGCCGCTTTCAAAAAAGCCACCACCTTATCATTTCACACTTTTTGACAACAGGTCACGTATCAGGATGGTCGCATTCAGGTTTGATGAAGTACCCTGCAGGGCTTCTGAATTAATGGAGAGAAGGAAGAGAGAGATAAAACGATTTTTTTATCAAAGGACGCAGGACAAAACGCTAAATCTTGAGCAAGATTTGCTGCTTGTTGGTATTCCATCTCTTATCAGCTCTTGCTATGTTCATTTGAGCTGAATGTCTGTAAGGGAAATGATATAGTTAATTAACTAAATTCCCTCTGTTTTTTGTATTTACGCATATTCACCTGTCAGCTCATTTTAGACTATATTAACGCACTTGGTCTGTAAATAAGCCCGTATGTTAATACGAAGTCTACAGAATATATGTTTAATATTTTTAATACAAAATCGTGTTTAAATAATCTAGTTATAAGAGAACAGTTCTCAATGTGACGCCTTTCAAGGTCTATACTTAGCAAGCATTTTTTTGTTTTTAAAAGATGTCTAATAGACGTCTAAACATTTGTCTTGGCTAAAACAATTAAGGCTAAATTTGGGCTGTCAGTGAAAATCTAATAGAAGTCTAAGAATAGGCCAAAATTAGACTATCATCAAATAAACAGAACTGACTACTAGTCTAGTCTTGGGCTATTCTTTGTGTATTAGTTTTTCACTGATAGCCCAAGTTTAACCTTGTTTTATCCAAGCATATATCTACGTTTAGATGTCTATTAGACGTTTAATAAACACAAAAATGCTGGGTATTTTTTGACAGCATTAAGAACCATTTATGACGTAGACAATTTCCATATATGTTAAGGATTTTCCATAGAAAGTTTTAAGAGTGTTGATTTAATTATTATTATTATTATTCTTTTGGCCATTTTATTGATTTAATAATTTAGACGCGTCAAGAAGAGGACTCACTCAGGACCAGAGTGTCATTTCATGTCTTTGGTGTTATTGTTGCTGCTGGTTTTAAAACTTCATTTGACCTCTTTGATCGTGGTCGTCAATGGCCGAACAGAGGCCGAGGGAAAGAAACAAGAATTTGTGGGCGATAAATTCAAGCCATGAACATGTCCTGCTAACCTCTGCCCTGCCGACTCTGCCAGTGACACTCCGCTGTAATTTGAGAACCAGAGGTGGGATTTCTTTTTTCAGGAATAGGTACCCCACTGCTCCTTTCTGGGAGTCTTCTCTTTGGGCTCCTTAATGAGTCAAAGAGCGTGAACGACACGCGAACCATTTTTGAATAGGCGCATGCAAAGGCCGGCTGTGTGGTGGGTTATTTATTAATGTTGCCATTTGTGACTGGTTCCCATCCGCTCTGCAACAGCGGGTCCGGCCTCTACAGCTCTCACACCAGCCGGGCCCATTCTCATTCCCGTCTTGTGTCTTTAAAGTCGAAGTTTTCCAGCTAATAAATTGTGCACAAAGGCGGAAACGGGGACGTTTTCTTTTCTATCCTCTTAACCGGGAAAAGCAAAGGGTGAAAGTCATCTCAAAGCGTTTTTTTGAGGAGCTAAAGCAGTGTTCAGAGCAAATGGGATGGAAAATTAAATGAAATCAAATAGCTTGAACGCTTGCATTGTGTTCTGTCTTTGAGATGGCACATTAATTACACGGCAGCAGCTTTATTTCGGAACAATATTGTGGACCCGAAAGGAGCATTCCAGAACACGCTGAAAGTCAGGTGGTTGGAAGCATTTTCTCAGGGTCTTAGCGTTACAATTCGAGCTAAATGTGGGATTTGATTTAACAGGTTGCCAAATAATGGAGCATGAATGTAGGGTAACAGCGACTGTGTGAAGAACTGCAGTGTCCCACCAGGGGTCTCATTCAAGCGTCCAAACTGGGCTTGAGTGCCAAGGGTTCACCACTTTATCTGAACGGCCCACAATGACCGAGCTCTCTAGAATACTTTTTTTTTTACCCCAACCATAAACACTCTGCCATAGAAAAATCCCCGTATAAGCTTTTGCTTTTTTTTCGTTCCTGTTTTACATAGTCTCAATGCAAATAAGGAAAACCGCATGTATTGAAATCAAACAAGTTGCTGTGTCGCATCCCGAATATAATGTAATAAATAAAGGTTCCCAAAAGGCTATGGAACTAATTCATTCGCTTTAACATTTTCTTAGGAACTTTTAATAATCTAAAAAACATTTTCCTGCTCTGCGCAGGTTCCGATTAGAGGATATTGCAGAGTTCCATTTTTAGTTCTTTAAAGACTCTTTCGAATAACAGTTTATCTATCTATCTATCTATCTATCTATCTATCTATCTATCTATCTATCTATCTATCTATCTATCTATCTATCTATCTATCTATCTATCTATCTATCTATCTATATATATATATATATATATATATATTATTTTTTTTATATATTTATAAATAATGTTCTTCTTTAAGGAACAATCAATGCACTTTGAGTTTCAAAAATAACTATCTCAGAAAATTAAATTTTTATAAACATTTTTTTTTCAATGAACGAAAATATGTTTGGCTACAAATATTAATTTTGCAATCCTGTCTTAATGCGCTCAACCTACTTGCTCTCGTTGCATAGAAAAGTGGAAGCCTTACAAAAGAACGGACCAGCTGCGTCGCAGATAGGGGATGCGGGTGGGACATTAGTGACGCGATTGAATAGTAATTATGCTTGTATGGGAGTCCCACCAGATGACATGATTGGGATTTTAACCCAGACTAATATTCAAAGTCGCATTAGAAAGTGGCGAGATAAGTGGCCAGTGATTCGACTCTGTTCATGCGTGCTCCCGTTTCTAAATGCTTTCAAAAGAAAGGGGGCTGCTTCATTTCAGTATTCAAAGCCTGAACAAAGTTAGCTCTGCCTTTTGAACTGAATTTCCCCAACTTAAACTCTCTTGTCCCAGTTGAAAAGCCTCGCATAATAGGGTGTAAACTCGTCTGAATTGATATGTTTCGGTGTACCTTATAAATTCATACGCTTTTTCACTCGAGCGCGTAAGAATGAACCTCCAGTCTATCCGATTCTCTCTGCTGTCGAGCGCCTTTACCGCCAGCTCTATTTGTGAACTTCATTTTTAGGCAAATGTATTCAGGGGAGGTTTGCAATGAATAGCGTTGTGTGTCAGCCGGGCCTAATTGGGATTAAGGCACTAAAACCATATGCAAAAAGTGACAGAATTTCTCAGGTTTTAGAGAGCACCAACTTTTGCCCCCTTTTGATCCTCAGCTCAGATCATTTAAGTGGATGCTGGGAAAAAGGCCGAGGGACTTTTGTGTGCTGGTATGTACAGAGAGATCATTAGTTATTCCGTTGACGGGATTCTTTCAGTTCGGCCATGAATTGAAAACATTCTGAATCATTTGAGTGTCTGCATAATATTTTTTATTGTGAAATGTGCAGACATAATATTCAGGCAGGCTAAATGTGTGATAACAGAAGTTAACTAAACAAAAATAAATAAATAATTAAATCGGACTTTTTGAATTAAAGTGTACTCTGTTTATTATTCTTTAAATAACTGTAAAATAGTCCTGGTGGTTTAAAATAATAGTCCATATAATATAATAATTAAATTACAAGTTGATTATAATAACTTTTAACGACCAGGATGAAATCTTTTTCAGCAGCATTACATGTGCATGTGTGCCTGGCAGGACCCTGGATAGCTCCCGTCTTTAAAAGGTCACAGGAGCCGCTCAAGTAGACGCCCGCTAATTATATTGATAATGCAGGCAGTTCGTTTTTATCATGCCGTAATGCATACATTCTAAACAACTTTACAACGCCTATAGCTTGGGCTGCACGTTACACGACTGGCAAAAGTCATGCTAATGATATAAATCAGCTACTGTCCTGTCTGTTGTGCCCTCATTAATGGACATGGTTGACGTTTCTGGGTTTTTCATAATATCCAGTGCATTTCCGCAGAGAAACAATGCAATTGGCAAGCACTGGCCGATAATTGCGCCTCCGTTTCGGGTGGGATGAGCTTGTGGAAGTGATGACCGTAGCTAAAATAGTAATGAGGGGCTATTGATTAACCCGATGTGTTCAAGACCCTGAATCGTCCCAGCGCTGTCAATTAAAAACAATCTAGCGAACTGCACTGAGGTGGGAATAATAATAATAATAATAATAATAATAATAATAATAATAATAATAATAATAATAATAGTAGTAGTAGTAGTAGTAGTAGTATATTATTATTTTAATTATTATTATGGAACCGTGTGTAACGAACGTTAAATGACTGTAGAACTGCAATATCATTCCTTAATCTGGCTTATTCCTTTTGCTTCTAATTACTTTTTTAGTTATCTTGATTCTTCATGTTTCCCCCAGTTCTGTATGATAATAACCTTGCCATAAATCACCACCTTAAATAATAAACAGTAATTTTACAATAGTGTGTATGCATATATTAATACATATTAATGCATAAAAACATTCATATTAATAAATATTAAAAGTAGAAATAGTCTGTTTTATAAGCATTAACTAATATAGATAATGCTAATTATGTAACAGATCATACATTTTCACGGCTTTTTAAATTAAAATATATTCATTTTGTTTTTATTATACCTAATTTAAAAGTACATTTTATTGTTTCTATATGCTTAAAACTAATACTATATGTTGGTAACGTTTGTCTAATTCTGTAGACTTCTTCTGTATTTAGATTTCCTTTAGAATGTTTGTAGTGCTTGTAAGCATTTTTTTTATTCAATAGTCACACATGTAGTTTAGTCTTCAATATATAAACGTTTCATAACTGAATGTTTATGATGGATGCATATCTTATGGCACCGAATTATTTCATATTTTACATCGTATATTTCAGAATGTCTTTGAAAACATGAAGTGCTCAACTAGGATCTGCTACACATCATGGTGTATGTATCAGAAAGTGTTTTATGTTTGCTATGTGCTTCTTTTGCTTACATTGTATGGCTTTTAGTGCTATGCTTAAATACTCCAGTGCACATCTCTATCTTACTTCCAGGCAATGTGAGTGTTTGGCATGTTCCAGTGTGGACCGATCAGGATAGATCAGATGCAGACAAAGAGGGCAGATTTGGATAGAATGGGGACATAAAGTGAATGTGACTTCATGTTGTGGCATTACTGTTCATATGATGGCTTGGGCTTCCCCTTTGGCCAATTCAAGGTGATAAACAGAGCATGGAGTGACACGATCACACTCCCTGCCTTTATCTTAAGTTGTTTTCCTGTCTTTTTCTTTTCTCATCGTCAGCCTCCGACACAGTCATAATGTGCCCTGAGTCTCACACCTGTTGATATTGTGGATTGCATGTATGAACAATGGAAAATCAAAACCTGCAAAGAAGATGTCATGCTCAGAGCTTTATTTCCAGTTGTGGACAAGCAATGCAAGCTGTTCTTTGTTTTGTAAGACACACAAATCTGAAGACATGTTTGGTGAGCAGGAAACAGCACTACTCTTCTTCACTTGCTGCTCCAGAGATGCAGTATGATTTCTGCTGTGTGCTGCTCTCCAGTATGTTGTCTTCAGTTTTAAAGGTTCTGTGGGAAAAAAAAAACAGTGCAGAATCTCAGTGAGATGAAGTGGAATTGTAAAAGATGAATTCTGTTTTCAAACATCCTCAGTATAGCTCTTTGATCATTTAAGTTTATAAACGTAGTGCCTGATTAGATTTTTTTATTTTGCACCTACTTGCTTTAAGATATTTTGAGAGATAAAAGCACATGCTACATATTTTTACTCTTAAAATAATAGATTTCATTAAAAAAACAAAAAAAACAAGAAGCACTAAAAAAAACTAAGTTAAAAACAAACTTTTGCCCCAGGATATATATAACAAAAAACAGAGATATATACTACATATACTTTTACTAAGTGCAAGAAAGACCATAACAATTATTTGGATGAAGCCCCACCCTTCGACAATAGTACAATGGATAGAAAAACTTAAATGTATATATAGAATGGAGTATATGACAGCTCAACTTCAACTAAAACTGGATATTTTTAAACAAAGATAGGCACCTGTCACGTTGTATCTGAATAAGACATAGTATTTCTAGCTCTTTTGAAACTGAAAACCTTGTATGTTTTTTTTTTTGTTGTTGTTTTTTTATTTTATTTATTTTTATTTACATCTGCGGCTACTGTCGTTTTTTTTTTTCTTTTAATAATTGCTGCTGTCACTGAATGTTCTGTTCTGTAAAATGTTTTAGTGTATAAAAATAAAGTTAAAAAAAAAAACTTTTAAGGTATATTTGGAATAATATTTTCCTGTAAAACAAAAAATAAATCTTATATACAACTTTGGAAGATCTCAATTTTAAGTAGCTTATTTGGAAAGAGAGGTGAGCAATGGAAGGTACGTTTGACTCGATGAGTCTGAATTGGAACCAATTTCTTGAACAAGCACCATAGAAAAAGCACCTGATCATTATAAACATATTTTTTTATGTAATTTATTTCGTATTCTGGAAGCCTAAAACGTCAAAAAAATCAAAGGAAAAACTATGTTGTGTTAAATGTACCTAAAGCCTGGCCCAAATAGAAAGCTAATTATATTGTATACCTGATCAGTACAGTCTTCCTTTCCGTCATCTCCACAGCTTGCTCTTCAGTGTAGTCAACTGTGGTTCCTATGCCGCTAACCCCACCAGTGACACCATTTATAAATCCTCCTGCAACGCCTGTGCCAGCCCCAAGACCACTGCTAGTTCCTCCTACAAGACTTGTGGCAGAACCACCCCCTACACCTCCTACAAGACCTTTGGCTGGATCGCCACCTCCAAGACCTGTGGTAGAAGAACCACCTATAGCTCCTTCAAAGCCTTTGGCAAAATCACCACCTACACCTCCTGCAAGACCTGAGGCAGGACCACCACCTACACCTCCTGGAAGCCCTTTAGAGGGGTCACCACCTACACCTCCAGCAAGACCTGTGACAGGAACACCACCTACACCTCCCGCAAGACCTGTGGCAGGACCACCACCTACACCTCCTGGAAGCCCTTTCGCAGTGTCACCACCTACACCTCCTGCAAGACCTGAGGCAGGACCACCACTTACACCTCCAGGAAGCCCTTTAGCGGGATCAACACCCACGCCACCTGCAAGACCTGTAGCAGGACCACCACCTACCCCCCCAGGAAGCCCTTTAGCGGGGTCACTACCTACACCTCCTGCAAGACTTGTGGCAGGAACACCACCCACATCTGAAAGCCCTTTACCAGGGTCACCACCTACACCTCCTGTAAGACCTGTGGCAGGACCACCACCTACACCTCCCGGAAGCCCTTTGGCGGGATCACCACCTACACCTCCTCCAAGACCTGTGGCAGGACCACCACCCACACCTCCCGGAAGCCCTTTGGCGGGATCACCACCTACACCTCCTGCAAAACCTGTGGCAGGACCACTACCTACACCTCCTCCAAGACCTATGGCAGGTCCGCTACCTATACCTCCTCCAAGACCACCATCAACATGTCCTCCAAGAACTGTGGTAGGACCACCACCAACACCTCTGGCAGCATCACCACCTACACTTTCTCCAAGGACTGTGGCAGAACCATCAAGACCCCTGCCAACACCTCTTTCAAGACCTGTGGCAGGACCACCAAGGCCTCCAGCAAATTCAAGACCAACGTCTCCTCCTAGACCACCAGCAAGACCTCTGCCCCCTCTATCAGCAGCCCCTGCTGCTACAGTGTGAACGCTTGTGCTGCCACTCATAAGCGTCATGGTCTGCATGCTCTGCACCATGGAAGTCAGACGAGAGTCTTCACCCTCAATGAGCTTCCTGTGAATGACAAATAAGGCGAAATAATTGAAAATAAACTTGCTCAATTTGAAATTTTGAAACTATTAATTCTTTGAGTTTAAGCTGTTTTATTGGGTCATTTTTAAGTTTAGAAATCTACCTGTATGTCGTAATTTCAATCTCGAGGGACATCTTCACATTGAGCAGATCTTGGTATTCACGCAGGAGCAGTGCTGTCCTTTGTTTGGAAGACTTCAGTTCAAGCTGCAAGGCCTCAATTCTTGCCTGACAACAAATTGTTTAGTTTAACAAAGTGTTTATTTGATATTAATTTGAAATTAGTTTGTCTTATTATACTTTGATGGAGTTCCTCACCTGGAGATCTTCTAGTTCTTTCCTGTACTTATCTTGAGTGTCGCGAATCTGTGCTTCCAAAGCCTCATTTTTGGTGTTCATTGAGTCCATGTCACGCTCTTTGTTTTGTATCTAGAATTAGGAGGTATTTTAAAGCAAGAGAAAATAATTAATAACGTCATAATTATTTTTTTTTACAATATTTTGCAATTGCCCTAGAAGTAACATGACAAAAATGTGTTATATACAGTGAAAATCCTTAAATCTTACATCCTTCTTTGCAGAGGCAATTCCTTCTCTCACATGCCGCACCTGGTCCACATGTTTTGATGTTTTGTTGTTGAGGTCATCAAATTTATTTTTGTACCAAGAATCCATTTCCTGCATAAAAATTTGCCCATTTATTACTTAGTTTTGGAGGATTATTCCCATATTTGGGGTTTAAGTAAAATTCTTAGAACTAGTTTAGAAAAAAAATCATGATAGTTATACAAAGAATGCCCCCATTGTCATCCCTTTTTCATCTTAAAAATAGAAAGGAAAATATTTTAACAGAAGTATTTCACATTGTATCTAGAATCATACAGGTCTCGGAAAAATTAGCCATTTAAAATTACTAATTAAAAGCTCCCCATGTTGCTGATAATGCTATCATGTTAAAATAAATACCTGTAAGTTTTTAGCGGCAATGTCATCATACTGGTGTTGGATCTGCTTGAGCGCGTTTGAGAGGTCTGGCAGGCTGTATGCGTCCATTGCTGAGGCGTGCGCTGCATATATCTGTTTCATAAGCTCTTCGATTTCCTGAAATATAAAACATTCAGGTTTTATATATAGTTTACTTATTGGAGTCGACCATTTATTAACTGCTGATTCAGTTACCTGTTTGTGAACCCTTCGAAGGAATTCTAATTCCACCTCCAGATTTTCCAGCTGCTTTTCCAGCGCAATGCGTGCGGAAGTGGCGGCGTCCACATCCTAATGAAAAAGGCTATTTAAAAAAAACGTCCTGAGACAATCAAATAATGTTTATTATGAGAACGTTCGTTTGGAATCATACCGGGCGGAAAGCTTCAATGTCAAGCTCAGCTTTCTTCCTCATTTCCAAGGCCTCTTCATATTTAACCTTAATCATCTCCAGCTGACCCGCCATAGCATCTTTTGCAGCAATAGCAATGTCCTTAAAAATAAATATCGTTATCACGTAGCCAATAAATGCAAAAAAGCTCGAAATCATGGACGAAATTTTGCCCTCAAAGTGATTTATCGCCTCAGAATGCCTCTTAAAATAGAGTTTCTTTATTGGCATTGATAAATTTCTGGATGAGATTATTAATCTGACAAACCAAAAGGTTATTTTTGGGAATAAAAGGGTACTTTAATGGCATCACTTTTTTTTTTTTGGTTCTTTATGGCATTTTATTTTTCGAAAAATAAAAATAATTTACGAATTGCATTTGAACCTTTATAGATTGAGTATAATTTTTCAAGTCAGTTGCTAATAAATAGGCTATATTTTCAGTCTTTGATGCTTTATATCAGTCGAAAGATCATTACCCGCTGGACTCTCATCTGGTCAGCCAGTCTCATCAGCTCCTTCAGCTGCTCCTCGTACAGCAGCCGGAGGCCGGTGGGCTTCAAGAAGCGATTCTGCAGAACCTCGATTTCCGTCTCCAACAATTTGTTTTGCTGCTCCAACGACCGGACCTTAGTTTCGACAGAAGAATGAGAAAACAGTACGCGTGTTATGTGCCCTGTCCGTATGCTCACAGAAGTGCAAATAATGCGCTTTATCTCGTGCGCCAGCAGTGGCATTTCCACACTGGCAGAGCGCGCGGCCGATTAAGCGTGGCCAAATCAGACAAATGCTGTCAAAGCTGACTCTAAAAATGAGGCTCGTTTCCGATATATAAATAATATTTTTTTAATGAAATGTAACAAGTAATTTTTTTTAGATCGCATACAATGTATTAATTGAAATCGTGCTTTTATAGGTTAATTTTGTGTATACATGCCTTCTCAATATATGCTGCCAGTCTGTCATTGAGCAGGATCATCTCTTGTTTCTCACTGGTTCTGGTGCTTAGGAATTCACGGTTTTCTGCAGCAGCCTGGTCCAGATCGGCCCCTGGTCCTCCTCCGCTCAGACAGATGGCACCCATACCGACACTGCCATTCATTCAGATGCAGCACAAAAGTTCAGTTCCAAGGTAAAATGCCATGAGACCAACTGTGAAGTGGATGCAATGTAGCATGTCGCTGATGTGATGAAGATGCATTTATTTGTCACTTGGGGTTTTATTAGGTCACACTGTCATTGACCGCACTTGAGGTTCTTAGAGGCTAGGTGTGATTTCTTACGCATCAATAAATCTAACAGAAATTATTTGCAAGAAGACAACAGAATAGTACTAATTAAATCAGGAGAGAATTGCAAGCAATCAAGTTTTAATAAATGCAGGTTAAACCTAAATATTAGAGGTAAATCAGTATACAATAAGTTGCCTATTCAAATATATACAAATCCTGGTTGTCTTAAATTTTTAAGCTGAATCAAATTAACCTTATGAGTCTATTGAACTTCTTTTATGTTAGACTAACTTAAAACAGCCTGTGTAACTTATAAAATTAGATTAGAACATGATTAACTTAGTTTAATAAGTTACAATGACCTAAAAAAAAGGCTGTCAGGACTAATGGATCATAATGTTTTACAGTGTAGGACTACATAATCAAGTATAAGTAAACATAGAGACAAAGGTGGAAATGAAGATTTAAATTATTTAATTTAATTACAGTACCTACACACTCATGTAACATACTTGGGTAACAAATAAACTAATGTTTCTTTTATTAATTTGTTCTATTGTTTTAGTCTTTTCCAGAAAATGACAATTGGTCAAAATACCAATGTATTCATTTGTTGTGACTGAAAATCAGAGATATTTTAAAAATATTGATTCATTCTTCTGAAATTAAAATTAGTAAGTGAATAAAGTGGAAAGTACTGTATTGTCTGTAAAATGAACAAAGTTTGAAAACATGTCATCTTTCTTTTTTAATCAGTCGTCATTTTATGCAAGATAAAAACTATTTGTATTTTAATTTGATAAAATAATAGAAGTATTTTTTGAATGTTTTAGTCAAAAACAGAATGCATGATTAAAATACAGTGCTCAGCATATATAAGTACACCACTCACAAATCTATGATCATTAATTTAGTACTGAAGCCAAATCTGGAGCTTAACTAACAAAATAACTTACGATAACGGTCCAAAAACTACTTCACACAAATTTATATGATATAGAAAAATATAAAACACAAATTTAAAAAAGAAGGAAAAATCAAGAGAAGAAAAAAAAAAAAAAAAATATATATATATATATATATATATATATATATATATATATATATATATATATATATATATCATTTTTTAATATATATTTTTTTTTAATTTTTGCAATATTTTGCTTTAATTTAATTTCTTTATCTTTCAATTTCTAAAAGCATTTGATGACTAAAACATTATTTTAATGAATATATCTGTTAAATAAATCTCTGATGTTTAAATGCACCAAAATACATTGCCTATATTCACTGAGAAATGGGTACAAATATTCATTTTCAAAATGGGGTGTACTCAATTATGCTGAGCATGTATCTTACATAATCGTGATTCATATATCTAAATTTAGTTTGTCCTAATGTTTTTTTAAAACTTAGTATTAGACCTGCTATCAATCTCATAAAAATATTTCATATTTTTCAAAGTGCATTTAGTCTAATGCACATGATGTTCTCCATATCTATTTACTCCTTCACTAAAACATGTATCAACAAAAAGTCTTAATATTTAACCTATTTTAATAAGTTAATTAGGTTTCAACAACATCTTTAAGCTATACAATGATTAACGTAATAGTTTTAGCCAGTTTGATTGATGGACGTTGTGATGACTAAAGATTTATTTGATTCTGTTCAATTTTTACAATTTACAGGACAGGCGATGCTTACCCATTCAAGTATGGCTGACTGCGAGAAGTTGAGATGGTCCTCCTTCCCACTGCCCTGCTGTTGCTGACAGCCATGGCATTACTACGAGTATAACTGGCAGAACGACACCTCCCAGCATCCCGTCTAACAGGAGAAGGGCTGCTGACCCTCACCTGGTAAGAGGAGCTGCTGGAGTCCTCGAAATGTCTGCGATAAGAAGAGATCCTCTCTGGGCTGCGACTCATTATTGGTCAGTAGCTTTAAACTTTGATGCAACAGTCTTTCCTTCCTGAGCTCTGCTCACAAATCCACCCTCTCAGAGATCCAGGCGTTTTATACCAGGCAATAAACATGAGCCAATGCTTTGGGAATGTCGAGCCTCTGCCCCATCAGAAATGGGCCTGTCGCTCAAACATCTGTCAGGGTCTTGAGAGGTGTTGAAAGGAGGGGTAAAGTGAAGCAGCGAGGGTCCATTAGTCTGGAGGTGCAGGCGTGATGTGATGCGCTTTGATAAGTGGAGATTTTAATTACACAGGCTTCTAGACAGGGTAAGCAATAATGTCAGGAGGTCAGATAGTGATATGTGACAGATGACATTAATCTGGGCGGTATTTACATGGAAGTATTTGTAAAAATGAGAATTAATATCAGTGTTTCACTGGCCTGTCTGACATTTATGCTTGAGATGGCTAAAGGATGTAAGTGGGAATTATAATAGTGAGCTTTAATCAGGATCTCAGATATAAATAATAATAATAAATGTAGTATAATATTTAATAATATTGTAGTTTGTTTTAAATGTAAAATGCTGTAATCCTATTGAACAACACAATACTGTTGTTGTTGTTGTTTTTGTTTTAATGCTGACCGAATGTGGATTATAAGATTCTTTCCAGCTAAGATGTGCCAGGAATGTGGGAGGAAGGCTGGGTTTGCATCTCTCTGACATGTGAACAGCAGCTAAATGAGCTTATACACTCAGGCGTTATTTTATTCCTGCCATCTCATTCAATTACGGTATATTAGTCACTCCTGTAGATGTGCTCATATACAGAGTAGAAACAATGACAGCACTGGTAAAGACAATAGACCTGATTCTTTATTAATAAGGCACCAAAAAAGTGTTTTATTTATTATTATTATTAAAAACCGTTATGCTATTTAATATGGTTAAAACCACAACTTAGTTTAGTTTTGATGAATTAAAAGTTCAAAAGAACAGCATTTATATTAAATAGAAATCTTTTAGAACATTATGAATGCCTCTGATCAATGCATGTGTCCTTGTTGAATAAAAGTGTTAAATACTTTCAAAATAAACACATAGTTGTGCGTACATTTGCAATGCATAACTAGTTTAAAAGATTTTTTCCCCTTTACATTTCATATAGAAAATGTAATTCATTTTTTACAAACAAAACGCAAGCCACTTGATATCCATTTTAATATTTAGCGTTGGTGTTTGTTCCAATTTACACACATTCATTTAATAGGTGTTTGTTGGTCAAGTTTGTTTCCCACCACTGTCACCACTGGCTTGCTTGGTTTGTTTGAGACTTGTGGAGCTCTTCAGTGCTTGGACTTTTAACTGTGAACTTTAAACCACACTGAACTGAACTTTAACTCTGAAAACTAGACTAACAGTTTCAATTTTCTAGAACTTCTATGATAAGCTGTTTTGACACAATCTAAATTGTGAAAGTGCTATAGAAATAAAGATTAATTGAATTGAATAGTGGTTATAACCACAACAACAAATGCAAAATAATAATGCAAATATACTTTTTTAAACAAATGTAATACACAATATGGAAATAATGTTTTATTTTCAGAAATTAAAAAACAAACAAACAAATTTCTCCAAATAATTGTATACATTTTTATGTATGCCAACAGTGATTGAATTCTGTTTTGCCAGTTCAAAATATTTAGGTTTAAGTATTAGGCAGAAAGCCCACAGGCCTTTGAACAGAAGTCACTACTATTCCAACTCACAACGGCTTGTTATGACAAATGATATAAAGGTGCTAAATTCAAACGTAGCAGTGTATTTTTTAGGCTTGAAATGTAATCACACCGTTCTTTTTATTTCCAGTCAATTACGTTCGTTTATTGAGTTTCAGTGGCACATTTTAACTGAATGTCTTTGATGCTTTTCAGATTGTTTAAATCAATTAAACTTCTATCACAGTGTTAACATGGCTACAGTGTGGCAATTATTTTTTGGTTTGTATCAATTCACGTTCAGCCCATTCTTGCCATCCGCCTGGAAAATGTTGAACCCTATAAGAAGATAGAGAAAGAGAGTCAATTATAGAACACTAAAGCTGTAGAAACAGAACTCCGACTTACTGTCACTAATAGAAACATGTCCATTTTCTGGTTTATTTACATTGAGAACTTTTTTTATTAAACTTACAATTATTAAAAGCAACTTACATTGTCTCATATTACCATCACAGTAAAAAAATGGCAGTGATTTCAACATCATTTATGTGGGAAATGTATCTATTTATTAATCTATTGTTGATAAATAATGTTTATTCCATTACTTAAATTGTATGGCTATGACCAAGTGCCTTTTATATATTAGTAATTTTCTCTGCTTTTGGGAAAAAGTTATATAATATGAGCATTGGCTCATTATATAACTTTCTCATCACCACATGCTTATGGTTGTGTTTATAGGGGATATGATGTGTAGATGTTACTATAAAAACGAGACATTTTTTAAAATGAAAAATACTGCCAAATACAGCTTTTTTTTTTAATGTAAAGATTTCTTTCCTTTTTTTGTTACAGTGATGGTATAAATAAAATGTGCTGGGTTTCAACCTTTTTGAGGCCAGTTGCCTCTTGGTTGACTGACATCAGAATTATATTGTGCATTAAGCAGGTATGGCTGAGCTGTTTAAATGTAAATGAAGATCAAAATCATGTTTCTTCTGAACTCTTGGATTAAAATGAGTGATTCATATACTTTAAATTTCAAAGTTTGGCTGAACTGATATTATATGGTGAAACAAACAGATGTGAATATTTCATATTGAAAAACAGCAACATTAATATGACAAAATTTTGATTTGAGGGTCATTTAAATTTGTCAGTTTACCCCTACATGAACATCCTGTCACCATTTACTGCCCCTTCATATGTATGGGTTTCTTCCTGCTATTGAACACAAAAGATTTCTTGAAGAACAACCAAAACGTTGTTGGTCCCTACTAACTGCTACGTCCTTGGGAACCATCAAGTTTTGTTTATTTTCAAAACTGTAATCTGCACAAATAAAGTTTGGAAGTTAGCACATGTTATTTTAGATTAACCTATTTAAGAGGGAAAATGAAACCTTGCTGAAGTTATCTTTATATTGCAATATAATTTCAGTTTCAGTACTATTATTAACAAATATGAAAATGTTTATATGATTTATTTACAATACAGTGTGTAAAGTAATATATTTTTTGTCTTTTTTTAGTAGATATATCATATAAGAGACTTGCTTTGTTTACCAAAGAGATAACTAAAGATTATAAAAAGGTTACAAAGGTATTATTTTTTACTTCATATTTAAAGTTTTTAATTATGTTACTTTTAAAATTGTTCCACATAAATCCACAGATGTTTTTTCAAAATTCTGTGCAGATATTGCAAAAAACGTCCACAGATTCTGTCTGGCACTAGTCATAAGTAGGCCCACACAGAATTTGAACAGACAGAAATCTGCAGAAAACTCAGCCGATGTGTGTTAATATATGCATTTCAGTAATCAGTATGTGTTTCAGTAAAATGATTTAATTACAGTGCATTCGAAAAAGTATTCATAGCACTTCACGTTTTTCACATTTTTTTAATGTTACAGCCTAATTCCAAAATGGATTCAATTCATTTACTTCCTCACCATTCTACACACAATAGCCCATAATGACAATGTGAAAAAAGATTTTTTGAAATTGTAGCAAATTTATTAAAAATAAAAACCTGAAAAATTGCATGTCCATACGTATAAATAAATGAATTTAATCCATTTTGGAATAAGGCTATAACATGAAAACATAAAAAAAGGGCTATGAATACCTTCCGGATGCACTATATATGCAAATGTTTAAATGATTTATGTACAATAAGATTACTGTAATATTTTCCATGTCTCTTATTAAAGAGACTTGCTCTAGTTTTGTTTGGCAAACAATTGGTTGTAATTGGATCTATACTGTATACATTTTTATGTCATGTGTAAAGTTTTCAGCTTCTATTCTCTCAAAACTGTTCCACATAAATCCGTAGATTCTGCACAGAAATACAAAATAAGTTGTAAGATTCTGCCTGGCCCTATTCATAAGGCACAACAGATGCTGTTAATGTCACATTTAGCCGTCATTTTCTTTGACTTAGGGATTAAAATAGGGCATATGCAGAAAAGTGCAGAAGGACTTAATTTTGTAGTAAGCTGGGTCAAGCACTTCCGGTGAACATTTAGCAGTTGCAAAATCAGCATGTTTAAGGTCTGTTTTCTTTAAAAAATAATGATCTACACTGCCTGATTGATATACAATATAAAGTGGGTCTCAGATTGTACAAGAAGCACTGCATCAAATTACATTGTTCTGCATCATGTCTTTAAAATCTGAACATTTATTTTACTCCGGTGTTTTCAATGGAATTTCTGCGCTGGCCTGCAACTCCTGACAGGCTTTTCATCTCGGTTTACGCTTTAACAACTAAATGAACGCTGAAGTCTATTTAACTGATTGCATTTTAATTACATTACAACTTCGATGGTGTAAAAGGAACTATATAAAATGTTTAAAAAGTCACATTAACTGTAATCACCGGAAGTTTACTGGTATGGGAAGAAACACTTGCTTTGCATATACAATATTATGCTTTCTAAAAAGTTACTAAATTACTTTTAAACGGTGTATAAAGAGACATTGCTATGTAATAAGTTGAACTGCTCACTTGGTGTATCCTAAAGACACTGCTGCTTCCAGGGCATGTTTGCTTCTTACACCAGCAAGACAACTGAAGACTATATTTTGGGATTTCGATGGCATATCTCCTCCATATTTCTCCTTGAACTCATCAGGTGTGAGCTGGAGAGCTCCGTTTACCTGTCCTACTGCAGATGAGAGGGTACAGTATTGTCAATTATATAATATAACCTTCAGTATGCTGCTGAGAAAAAGTACTGACTCACATGGGACGTTGATTGACCCCTGTATGTTCCCATATTCCCTAAGTTCCCAGGGTTCACGGACATCAATAACAACACTGGATCCAGACACCAGCAGTTTTTTAAGCTGCTCATAGGACACATCTACTGAGGGCTGACTTGAAGAACTGAAATTTCGTAATGAAACACTATCATAACGAATGATGCTGATATCTGAAAGATAAAATGTACACACATGACCAACAGAGGCCTATCTTCCATACACTGATATTAATTACTGCTGTCTGCTAACGATAAAAATGTCACCTTTTATAAAATGTATTCAAGCTCAGCCTTTTAAAAGTGCTTTTTAAAGTCCAAACTTTTTTGAAGACTCAATTATGTGTGGGCGAAACATTACAAGCACTGTGTTTTCATGCACCTGTCAGTTTTAAGCTTTAGGCTTTTAAGTGTATTTTCTGTGTAATGACACAGAACACACACAACACACTTTCAAAGGTTTCTTTTACAGCACACTATTATTTGTGTTTTTAATTACACTACATATTTTTTGAAGGCCGTTTTCTCCAAAAATGAATAAATAAAAATTCTCCAGCACTGAGCCATAAATATCCACTTTAGCAGATCGTGCATACACCAAACTTTGAGTTTTATTCGTTCATTTATTCATTTTCAGCTTAGTCGCTTTTAGGAATGGCACGATAATCGGTTTCAAGTTATATTGCAGTTCTGGTAGAGTCAATTTTACAAAATTGTCTGTTATATCGTTCATACGGTATAGAGTTGAAGTCTGAATTATTAGCCCCCCTGAATTATTAGCCCTGTTTATTTATGTATCGTATTGGACGATCACCATGACAAGGAATTGGTACTCTGTATCGGTTGCAAAATTCCTGATTGGAGTACCCCTAATGTATCTAATGTTGGTCAAGATATTGCAGCAAATCAAACAAGAGTAACAGTGCTAAATATAATTTACATCTATAGAAATGTGTATCAGGATGTTTAAATAATAAACATAAGCACAGGCCCGTAGCCAGCCTGAAGAAAGAGGTGGTTCTTTTTTTTTTTTTTTTTTAATTGAACCTTTTAGCAGTTATTTGCCTTACTTTTGATTTAATTATGAGATTTAACTACTGCATTTTAATGACATTTCAATCACTATTTGTTAGCTGAATCAGCTAGTCAGATGGTCATCACAATCACTCTTATTGACGTACCAAATATTTCCTAAAGATTTAGAATAAAGTGTTTAAAATACTAATTAACTACATAATAAATAATTAGAAAAAAATAGCAATCTGTTAAAGTTTTAAATTAAAAACTGTAGCCTATAGTAATTTATTTGGCAAATAAACTGTCCAGCATGATACATTTTCCTCAGTCAGAAATTGGCCATTTTAACAAAAAAAATAAAAATAAATAAATTCAAAGATTTAGATTAAAAGTTACTTGTCAAATGTTTTCTTTATTCAAAAACAATACAGTGACGAAATAAGATTTCTCTTAGGTCAGAGTGTGTGTTTTCTTGCGCAGCTGGATGTTGGACTGATGAAAAATATTTGTTAGCATTGGTCAAAAGTAATTAGCTGAAATCGCACCAAAGACACAGCCAACAGAGGATTCCGCTTGGTCTTAAAGCCTTTTGGGTTATTTTTACCATTTATGAAGGCATAGCAGTGTAAATGGGACAAATTCTGGACCTTTGTCAGAGAGGTGTGGGTCTTCCGAAACCCCCTGGCTACGG